>NW_017534764.1:708656-727664 GCF_001853355.1 Bactrocera latifrons | reverse complement strand
ATATCTGAATTTTTACTCAAGTTACAGCTTGCACGGACGGACGGACAGACGGGCAGACAGACATCCGGATTTCAACTCCACTCGTCACCCTGATCACTTTGGTTTTAGSACTTACAAACAACCGTTATGTGAACAAAACTATAATACTCTCTTTAGCAACTTTGTTGCGAGAGTATAAAAATATTCTTGTCAATGCACATATTATGTATATTAACTGGCATAGAATTCATCACATATTCAGTTAGTGTGCTCCATCGACCTTTACAGTTGTATCTAATGCATTATATAATTGAGATCCGTCCGAAATGTTAAATGTTATATACACAGCATATATGGTATATATAATACATAAAAGTTATATAAGTACCCTGCAATATTTTAAGGGCTACTGGTTCAAATAGAGTATGATTTGAGACCTGGATACATACTAAAACTCATTGTAATTTTTATACTCTCACAACAAAGTTGCTAAAGAGAGTATTATAGCTTTGTTCACATAAAGGTTGTTTGTAAGTCTTAAAACTAAAAGAGTCAGATATAGGGTTATATRGGATATATATACCAAARTGTTCAGCGTGACGAGTAGAGTTGAAATCCGGATATCTGTCTGTCCGTCTGTCCCTCCGTCCGTGCAAGCTGTAACTTGAGTAAAAGTTCAGATATCGTCATGAAACTTGGTACACATATTTCTTAACTCCATAAGAAGGTTAAGTTTGAAGATGGGCAAAATCGGCCCACTGCCRCGCCCACAAAATGGCGGAAACCGAAACCCTATAAAATGTCATAACTAAGCTATAAATAGAGATATTAAAATGAAATTTGGCACAAAGGAKCRCATTAGGGAGKGGCATATTTGGACGTAATTTTTTTGGAAAAGTGGGCGTGGCCCCGCCCCTTACTAACTTTTTTGTACATATMTCGAAAACTATTATAGCTATGTCAACCAAACTGTATAGGGTCGTTTCTTTTAGGCATTTCTATTTACAGTTCAAAAATGGAAGAAATCGGATAATAACCACGCCCACCTCCCATACAAAGGTTATGTTGAAAATCACTAAAAGTGCGTTAACCGACTAACAAAAAACGTCAGAAACACTAAATTTTACGGAAGAAATGTCAGAAAGAAGCTGCATCCAGGCTTTTCTTAAGAATTGAAAATGGGCGTGGCGTCGCCCATTTATGGACCAAAAACCATATCTCAGGAAGTACTCAACCGATTTCAATAAAATTCGGTATATAATATTTCTTAACACCCTGATAACATGTACCAAATATAGGTGAAATCGGTTCACGACTACACCTGAAATCTCGATTATCACTTTATCATGCGAGAGTACAAAATGTTCGGTGACACCCGAACTTAGCCCTTCCTTACTTGTTAGTTTTKGTTTTCAGTTTTTTGTCACCTTCTGACGATAAGGTCTTAACGATGAATTTATTATATTATTTTTGGAGAGTTTTTCCATAAATTGCATACAATATCTTAGAAATATTGGTATATTGTTCAGATGACCAAACTTTGAACGTTTTTCTTAATTAACAAAATAAAATGCAATACGATGCAATAACTTTAAAATTGGAGGTGTTTGGTGTCACCACTTCTTTGTAGAGATCTTTTAATTTTTTATACTATCACATCAATTAATATTAAGGTATAAGCCGGATTTTATCCATTAGACCTAAAAACACACTGTTATTGGAGAGCTCTGCTCTTTAAAATTGATATCATTTGGCATAATGTACTCATAAAAATATTTTCTCCGAATTTCAATAACAGATCTCACAGATTGACTGACAATTTTGCTGTGGGCGCTTGGGTCCACATATTCGTTTATTTTTGAAAGGCTATATGGAATAACTTATGCAATGTTTAATCCAATATCCTTATTGGGTTGTGTTCTACCTATATTCTGTACAGTTTACGACATTTACATGAAGTAAGCATGGTTGTAATACAAGATCAGAATAGTATAATGCAAAAAATTTGGTTAAAATTTGCCGAGTGTTTACCGAGATACACGATTTCATTTAACGGTGGCAGTGTCACGCCTATTGTCCCRTTTTCACACTGGCTCCTATGTGGCTCTTTCGTGTATCTCGGTTGTGAAATTTGAAATAAAAATGAAATTTTTTATTTATTTATGAGATGAATTATAATTCTAGGTAAAATTAAAATCTCAAAGCAAGTTGTATACCAATACAAATTGATCGATCAAAATGAAGCTCTTTCATAGAAACTTTGTAATCTGTGAAGGGTATTGCAGCTTTGGTCGTTTTCAATTTTTTTTTTAACTCCAACCTACTGATGTCCCTTTCTCCTGAGATACCTTGCACCAAATAATAGTTTTATATCTTAATTCGCGCCTTAGTTACTAGCACATTATAGAATTTTGAATAAGTGCGTTTKGTGTCGCAATAGGTCGTTTCGCTCATCTGCAGTGTCAATCGTCTCATACTTCAAAGAAACATCTGTACATGTACGGCCGGACAGGATTTCATCTCGTCTGGTTTCCTCAATTATTTAAATATGTGTATAATTCAGTAAGTTGGTGAACTAATAATTTTATAACAACATGTTGTAAATAAATGTAATATCTTATTTCTGGTTATAGAATAACATAGTTCCGTTATTAAATTTCTCGTTTCAGAGATATTTATACTTAGATCAAACTAATTAACTCAAACAAGATATARTATGTAAAAGGTGCATTCTAAAGTAAACTTTTTGAATCTAGCGCCCCATCCATATGTCGACTGGTGCGTTAGACTCTGCTATCTTTATCGATTGTCCAGTGAGAATTTCATAACATTTCATAGATTGGAAGTGAAGTTATTGCGTTTTAAGTGTCAGTTTGTTTGTGTAAGAAAAACTTTTGCCAAAAAAATAAAAAAAAATCGCRCATGAAGAAGTCTAAAGTGAAGACAATTCTGATTTGCTACCCAGCGCGCTACGACAATGTCAAGATTACCTTCGTATTACATTTCATAYGATGCCCTGCCACGCTTTTTCAAATTTAACTCGGACTTTAGTTCGCACTTGCCCATTCGACTTTCTTTTAGAGCCACAAGAAGGCTTACTGAAGTGATCTAATTATAAAAATACAGTCTGTAATTTTTAAATTTTGGTACTGTGGATGCCAAGTCCCCCATGAAATGCCAAGGCCATATGAAGGGCAAGTTTCTTCACCAACGTAAAGCTCAAAGTCATAAATAACTCCTGATGAGCCTGCGCGTCTGAACATTTGTATTGCCTCATTTGTGGGGCTTAGCGGGATTGTACTGCTTGAGGGATGATCTTCCTAAGATAAGGGATTAACCTGATAATTGAAACTATTTATTTATTGAAATTGGACAACTCTGAACTTACCTTTAAACGCTATTACCTGCTAATCAATGTTTTAATTTTAATTAATTTTAATGCGTTATCTGTGCAAAGTTTTGTTCAGATATCCTTATTAGGTCTTGTTTTGTATAATTTGTTGTATGGGAAGCAGTTGAAGTTGTAGTTGGATATAACCCATATTAAATTATGATATAAGAATGTCATAATAATATAATGGACGAAATTTTTTTCAAATTGATCGATCCTTTTATTACTTTTCACTTTTTTAACTAAAGATGTCTTGCTTCATTCTTCATTTTGGTACCTAATGTATGGGACTTATAATTTTTATAGTTTTTCGCTTAGCGACATTTTATGGGCGTGGTATTGATACGATTTTTTCCATAAGAAATATAAATTGGCTCTCAACAATTAACACAAGTTGTAGCTTGCACTGACGGATGGATATATAGTATATAGGATATATATAAATATAATATATATATATATAATATTTGAAATCAACAWCATTATTATGATATCTGTGTTTCTATGCGAATATATGCGCAAATGTTTGGCTTTACAATGGTGATATTTTTACGCCCGATGTGAAAAATCCAGCCTAAAAGTGATCCCGCTTAGAAATAATGGTATAAAAGCGGAAATTCTCTGAAATCTTTGGCTTGTGGTATGTATCCAGTTGCAAAGCATCAAATTTCCCGCTTGCTTGTATTTCGTAGTGGCCAAGTATGAGTCTCAAGGTCAGATTATTCGATGTAAGGARAAACTGGTTCTCATAAGAACGAAGCTGAGCTAGCTGAGATAAATTGTTTATATTAGTTCAAATGGATATATTATATGTATGTACATATATGTACATATATTAAAAAAATGTACATATATTACTGTGGCTTGCTTTTTCAAAAGGTTAACGTTTAATAATTAAAAAACAAAAATTCTCAAAAATCTATGCAATTAATTCCTTTTAAGGTTTTTGACCAAATTACATATGGGTTTTCAGTATTCTTTTGTTTAAYTATTATATAAGTAGCCTTCAAGTTTTTTTTTTTTTTTCAGAAAATTCTTTAACTACGTAGAGTCATAAAAATATATATGTGGTGGCATATACATATATATTATATGTATATATCTTTTATTAAAAGGTGTGGGTAAAGTCATGCACATTAAACTTATATACATATGTATATGCATACTCATGCTTTTGTAGGTAAAACGGAATCTTATCAAAGCAAAAAGCTAGTAGACAATAACAAAGTTTGTTGGCGTGAATATAGTATATCGCCAATCTTTAGATATAGATGGAGCCCTTTGATTCAATAAGCTTATAAAGCAGACACATGACTCAAATGTGGATACGCTCATTATAAACCTCCTCTCCTATGATAAGAGATTCAGTTGTTTTATCTATAAAGCGCATGCGCTACTATAGTATATGTTGAGTGATAATCTATAGGTTATCTTATAATGTTTTGAATTAATTTCAAAATTATTCGATTTCGGTTATTATTATTGTTTGTGCAATTATTATTGAAATATAAATATTAATGTTTTGAAATGTATTGCTGAACTTTTGATAAATATTGTAAGGCTATATCTTGCTGTGTTTGAAAACGGAAATCAAATTTCCAAAGTTAAATTTCGTTTTGAGTTCAAACTGTTTTAAATCTTGCATAACGAGGTAGAGTCAGAAACGGTGTAAGAGCACAGTTCACTGCTCTTTGTAATAGAGAGAATTCAATGTCATGGCAACGCTTTCTTAGGCCAGCGAAAATATTCAAATTGAGCGTTTCAAGTGGGGAGAATGCATAATCGACACAAATACACTTCAGAATCTATGTACGTGGTCATATACGTATAGAAAATACGTGTGATGTGTAGGGAAAATGCGTCTGAATATATAATATACGTATAGGGTCGACACTGTTGAAGAAAGTACTTTACTTGTAGAGGGTGGATATGCTAGTTTTAGTAAAATTTTCAGAAAAGTTTTCAATTGTTAAAGTCATGTATTACATGTGCTTTGGATAGATTTTTTTTAATCAATCAATCTACTTAAAAGTTTCCATAAAAGAGTGTTAGACAATTGTAGAGAAATAATTTGCATTGCAATGGTGTGAATAATTGTATTTGTGAGAAAATCAAATCTCCAAAGCACACGTGTACTCATACAATGTGAATAGAATACCTATGCTCTATGTGTGGGTGAGAGAACATCCTGTCTTGCGCTCAGAAATGTGTGTTTGACTATGTTCACATATTGCAACACGCACTGTTTGAATATTACGTATACATATACGAGCGGCACATATGCAATACGTGTGGTTTATTGGGAGCTCGCTCACGCTAGTGGAAGAATTGCTTGACTAGCGTTTGCCTTTGTTCGCACACCGAGTGCACCGGAGTGTTATATCTTAACGACAAAGCTGGCGCTGTTTTAAGGTATGCTCGCTAGTGGTGGCCTTGCGCATAGTGTATTGAGGCGCGAGCATTTAGAAGTGGTGCGGCGCTGCGCGGAGGAATGTCGCAGGCTAATAGTCATTTCGATTCAATTGTGTGTTGCGTGTGTTGACAAAAGAATCTCTGTTTTCAGTGTAGATTTGTACTCCGCATAGCACAGTACGAAAGATACGCTTGAAGCGGTACTTGTAACGTGTAGTATAGCACAATAATAGCAGCGTCGAAACCAATTGATACGTCGGAGATTTATCAATTAGATAAAAAAGTGTAAATTTTTCAATTGAAATCGACATTGCGTTGTATTATCTTAAAAGAGGGGAAACAGTTGGAATGATTGCGATCATTCACCAAAACTATTGAATTTCAAATAAAAAATGTGGTGTTAATAWAGTCGGTATTTTTGGTGAATAAAAAACATACCCAGTTCATAGAATTACCTAAATTTACAAAATATTTAAGCGTATAAAGTTAACGAATTTATTTATAAACATTGAACTAAACAAGTCGCTTTTTTCTTTCAACAATGTTACTTTGCCACCCAAATTGAAATCCACCTGCTCCATCTATACATATGTATATCTGTGCCGCAACAAATTGAAAATCATATGCATTCTCTATTAAATGAAACAATAACATCAACGGAAACCGCTCAACCTTCTGCAATCGGAGATCTGCGAAAATTTACAAAACTAAAAAACAATATAAATTTGTGATTGTTTTGATCATTAAATGAATTTTATTATCGGCACCGGTTACAAAAATAACTTATACGGCGGTCATAAATACTTCGACATATGTTCTACCAATACAACTAATATACCACAAATAAAAATAAATAAATTTGGAAACAAACAATAATAAAAATAAAAAAAACTTTGAATTGCTTGTGTAATTTGTTTCTCATGAATGGACTACTTCTTAATTGGAAACCATAAACTTACGCGTCGCGCTTGTTCATTTGTCATTTTATGGGCACTGGAATACCCCCAATAAAAATATTTGTTATACTCCGAAATAAAAACAACATCATCGACGTATGTGACAACTCACTGAAATCGATCATAAAATGACGTCAAATCTTAAATCACCGTTAACTATTTTTCAAATAAATGGCTTAAATCCAAATTAAATTAAATTATTAAATGAATTTGAAATACAAAAATTTTTTGACTTACCAAAATATAATAAAAATAATTAAAATTATGGAAACAATAATGTGAACATGCAATACATCAAAAAAATTTTAAAAATATTTAAAATGYTTGTACTAACCTTAACAATCACATTCTAACCCATGAGTCCTGCTGTAAACATTTACTCTTGCTTCACGTTCACCAACAAAAAATATTGCACACTCATATTCCTGGTGAATTATTGCACCACCGTCGCTAACGTGTTCTCTTTATAATTCTCTTCATTCACGTCAAATATTTACTCTCTGATTTAACGCATAACCACTCATCTGCATATATTATGTGTATTATTCTCTTTGACAACGATTGCCGGGTTGTGATATAACTTTTTTTTTATAAAATCACACAACCGATTAATGTAATTGATCTCGTAATTATTTATTGAATGTTAATACATTTTAATACATAAACTCCACGCTTGGAAAACTCGCGTTCGCGTTGTATAATTGTATCTGTTGTACCGCTAAAATACTCGTTACTGCTTTATTCGAATCGCGCTCAAAATAACCGTAAATATTCCACCACTCCCCCAAACCCCAACCATCCCGCTGGCGTGTGCTCTCTACGACCCCCACGATGTCTCGGCAGTCGGGTCGCACGCCGCTGCCGGGACTTGGTGGGGGCCACATCATCATGCTCCACATCCAACCGCTACTGCTTCGTCCACCGTCTCCGCTGTTTCGGTTATCAATCAACAACCCGCCGCAAATATTATCAATCCATTGCACCACCACCCGCATCACCACCACCATCCGCATCTGCAACATCACCATCACCATCTTCAACACACTGTGCCGACTGTGTCGGCAAATTCAACCTCACTCATACCGACGGCGGCTGTGCTTCCACAACAACAACAACAAACAACACCAACGTCACATTCCACGCCTACTAATGCGGTTATGTATGAAGAACCCTCTCCAGTGCCAATTGCTTCTGTGCAACAGCAACAACAACAGCAACATCTCCTGCCCACTCAACAGCATCAACAGCAGCTCGCAGCTACACCAGTTGGTGGTGCCCACAGTCCTTCCCAAACACCTTCAGGTGCCCAACCTCAAACACAGCAACATCTCACCTCTCCACACCACCAACAGCAACAACAACAACAACAGCAGCAAGCGAATAGTGTGCCTCCTGGTGCGTCTGCGAACCTCCAGCAACAACAACAACAACAACAACAAAACTCAGCAGTGGCGTCCGCCCAAACGCAGATTGTTGCGCCGTCAACGGCGAGTGTTTCCCCCTCCAGTGTTAGTTCCCAACCCCCAGGTAAGTAAATAAAAAAGCTTAGTTTAATTTAATGAGTTACACCCCTTTTCTAATTTCGTAAATTAATAATTTGTACAAAATTCTAATGATTGAAAAGTTTGCAGAATTCAGAATTCGAGACAACTATTTTATATTAGTTACACTTTTTCAACAGATTATCATAAAATTAATAATAAACATACAACAGTATAAAAAAATATTATATTTGATTAAATTTATTCAAGGTATAAAAATATTTTTTTATTGTTCGTTTGAAATATTATCACATTGAATAGTTTAACTACTCAAAAAATGAATTAAAACACATTACACTTGTTAAAATTCGAGATTATTTCATTCTTCTAATATTTCTCAGTCTTTCAGAATTATTGACAAAAAATAAACATGAAATATAATTCCGTCAGTTTTTTCTCTAAAGTTATTTGGCATTATCATTTTTTATTGGCATTTATATTTTTCAATCCAAATGTAAAGCTATTACCAATCTTTTTAATTAGTTGACTGTAAATTGACCAATCTCATTTAAAAAGATTATTTATATAATATTTGGAATATATTTTTCTGAAACGATTATATACAATTTTATATAAAGATTTATTCAAAATTTTATTTAAGCAATTATCTGAGTACATGTGAATTAATTTTTTGTCAATTTCTTAATTTCAGACATGTCATTGTTAGCACCTCTGCACATACCCGCGATCCGACCTGGTTTTGAAGCTGACGCGACGGCAGCAGTTAAAAGACATCCTCATCCTTGGGCTTACGATGGTGATGGCTTCAGTTCACAATATCACGCATCACAATACTTTCTAGATCGAGACCGAAAGCCGGTTTTTTATGGTTACCCCGAGACGCAATATCAGGTTAAATAATGGTTAAATAATATTTTATATAAATGTTTTATTAGCAGCAAGGACCTAAGAAGGAATTTGTTTAATCTTTCGATTATACTTTTTATACGATTGTAGCCGTATTGGAATTATCGGGAACAACCTACACCCGCTGCAGCGGCCTACATGAGCGCTAGTGATGAACGGCATGCTGTCGCAGCTGCTGCCCGCCAATCCGTCGAGGGCACTTCGCAGTCTAGTTATGAAACGCCAACGTATTCTTCGCCAAGCGGGCTGCGTGGGTACCCAAGTGAAGCTTATTCAAGTTCAGGTAAAATATTATAAAACTTGGTTTTTTATTCATATTAAATTTTTCATAAAGCTAATGACTTACATATACAATGTATTTTTACATATAATTGAAAATTATACGGCTAGTACAAAATCTTTATAATCGGAGGTAGGAATCGTTTATTCTCTTACCGAACAGTTAATATAGTTTCAATATTTTACCATATTACAGATTAACCGAAATTATTAGAATTCAAATTCACTATATAAATATAACAWTTTGAAGTCCATTCGCACGATTACTATTGTAAATAAACCCGTAGCAACTTTTACACTTAGATCGTACATGTTAATCAATCATTCTCACTGTGATGATTTTTAAAATGAATAAACATATATATTATATAAAATACTTCAATTATGAAAATGTATTATGTGTATGTATGTTTTTTATTCATGATCATTATGATTTCATTTTAAGGTGGTACAGCTGGAATTTCTGTTGGTACGGTTGGGCCTTGTACTCCCACCAATGCCCTACATGAATGGACTGGACAAGCTTCGGTGCGGAAAAAGCGTAAGCCCTACTCCAAATTTCAAACTCTTGAATTGGAGAAGGAGTTCCTTTACAACGCTTACGTCTCCAAACAAAAACGTTGGGAGCTAGCAAGAAACTTAAATCTTACTGAACGGCAGGTAAGCGCTGCAATTATAATTTAATTACCAATATTACCTTATTTTCTTTATTTTCGTTTTTCAGGTAAAAATTTGGTTTCAAAATCGTCGTATGAAAAATAAAAAGAATTCACAACGTCAAGCCTCCCAACAGAATAACAATAACAGCGCCAATAGTAATCATAACCATGCGCAAGCGACGCAACAGCATCACAATACTCATCATATGAATTTGGGTTTGAGCATGGGGCATCATACGGCTAAAATGCATCAGTGACCTTTGGACAACAGCAGTGCCAGCGCCATGGGCTTCCCCACCTACTAGCATTTGGTGAACATAAAAACCGAAATGCAGCCAGAATTTCTGTAAATGACAATTTCAACCTACATATTCATATACATCAAAATATTGCCGTAAATATATAACTTCAATATATTAGTAGAAAGTTGCTTACTATCTACACATTTATACTTATAGATAATTAAAGTTCAGAAATCTTATTATGGATCAACAGTAATCAAAGAATTACCTGTTTAAACCTTAATTGCAAAGAAATKATTGTAATTAAAGATCTTATTTGTGTTCATATTATTTTATATTTTTCTATTTAACATTACGCAATGTTGGCTTAAATTTCTGTGTATTCAAACCTTTTTCCCAGTGTAATTTCTGATAAGGGAGTGTTGCAATCCATTGTTTATTATTTGAAGTTTTAAATAACTTTTGCTTRGTTTAAACAGAATAAATTTCATTATTTTGATCACTAAGATGTTTTTACGTTCAAGTACAAGATATTAGAGATAGTAAGAATACAATATTGGTAAATAATGGTAAGCAAGCCCAGTAATTTGAATAATTTACAATATCATAAGCAATAAATTGTTTGCAGGTTGTTAGGCTGATGTTCACTTATTGCATGCAAATATTAAAGTATGCAATTTATAAAGACATKATAGAGGCACTGCTACAGTCAAAGTAACGTTTGAGGTAGACTATAAATACTAATAAATATCTTAAATATATTTAACTTAAACTACATTTAAAATAATAATTAAGTAATTTATATGTAATGTGGAAGTGTAGTGGAATAGTTGGCTCTTAAAAAGGATGTATAAAAGATTTGTCAAATTCTCATAAAAACCTATTTAATATATGTATCTTAACAAATATATGATTAAACAACAATTAAATTTTAAGAGTATAAAAAAGGATTAAACTTATTAGTGAAAGCACGTATTGAGAAAAATCATTTAATATTTATGAGAGTCAAAAATTACAATGTTAAACAAAAATAAGCATTATCTAAGTGTGTTATCTCGTAAAGTTACAATATAATGCGCACATAAACACTCACGTAATATTTGCACATATGCAAAGGGACACTTCTATAATAATGACTGCATACGATTGTAGTCATCCATGTAGGCAAACATACGTACATACATGTATAACTCATTAATCCACTATATTATATAACGTAAATGAGAAATAGAATAAAAATATTTCATTATCAAAACAGCTTGTACTTCTAAATGTATTTGCAATGAACGTGTCATATATTGTCGCTGTGCAACTACTTGGTGTAATTTGTATTTGTCGTCTTTGTATTGTATTTTAATTAATTATTGTAAATACATAAATTTTGAATATATGCATATTAACAATATTGGAAATCCAAAAATTGAAACAAAAATAGTACCAATTAATTTTCATTTACTCTAAATAAAATGCAGGAAAAATGTGAC
Source organism: Bactrocera latifrons (assembly GCF_001853355.1). Classification (NCBI taxonomy): domain Eukaryota; kingdom Metazoa; phylum Arthropoda; class Insecta; order Diptera; family Tephritidae; genus Bactrocera; species Bactrocera latifrons. The sequence goes on along the minus strand of NW_017534764.1, from coordinate 715,854 downwards.
TACTGAAAAGTTTGCTTATAATTTAGATAATGAAAGCAATTTGCACACCTTCAGAGTAGAAGCGAATTTTTAGGGGAAGATTTTCTATCTTTAAATATTTGACATTAAAAATATGGTAAACTAATCACTGAACTGGAACAATTATTCACTTTTGGATCTCGCATAGTCAATCATATCTAAAGAGCTCCATTTCCATAATATTTGCTAATTGGATTATTTTGATGAATAGTAAATTATTTGTACCACTTCTTTCGTTGGCATAATATGGATTTGCAAATATTTGAAGCTAAAAAAGAAATACAAGCTTGAAGACGACGCGAATATTTTATGTAATTCCAGAAAAAGTTAAGAAGACTAAAGTAATATAAAATTAGTATATTGTAAGATGTATGTGTGTTTGTCTATTAGAAATTAAARAAAAATCATATCTAGTGATTTATAACTAGCTATGTTAACTACATAAAGTTTGCAAGCAAAATATTTATACAAGTATTATATGTACAGATATATAATAATTATACATATTTCAGGCAACTTTATAAAGATACAAACAATTATTCATCGTTGATCGGCAATATTACTTGCATAGATCTAAATTCAATTAAATTCGGTTTTTGTTACTGTTGTTGGCTTTTACTTAATTAGTTGCAAATTGTTCATATAATTGGAAAAAGTATCTTGCTATAGAGTGATTAATATACATTCATATGTAGCACAACATATATCGTATATACCAAAAGCTAATATACTTATTAATAATGCATCTAAATTTTTGTATTTCTTCATGTTTAAGTTAGACATTTATATGATTCATTTTATGTTAATATTTATGTTATTCAGCGTATTAAATTGCAACATGTGTAGTTTTTTATAGCGAATTTAGTAGTTACATGGGTTCAGTTGCGTCTCTATGATACACGATATACTGTACTACATTTTTTCTAAGACAAAGTTATTGTGAAAAATCATGATAAAATAGTAATAAATAACAGTGATTTAATTAAAAAATTGGCTATCCTTTATTATTTCACTTATAAACGTTAGTAGTAGTGTTTTATTTCCAAAGAACTAATTTTGAAAATAATATTGTAATTAAGTTTTCTTCATTTTGCTATATTTTTATTTAGTTTGTCTTCAACCAACAGGTTAAAAACTACACACGAAAGCAACGGTTTGCGTAAAAAAACTTTTTTGGTAAGTAACAATGTCAAAATATCTTCAAAAATAAACTGAAATATAATTTATAAATTGAAAAATGGTCTACTCAATCAAAAGCCACTATGTTATGTAGTTATAAATGCAATGCAACCTCTCGTTATCGAATTTATGCACGTACATATAAAATATAATACACTTGTACAAAAGCAAATTAAATTATAATCCAGCATTTCAACAGCATTGGTGCAAAATGTAATAAAATTAAATAAGTAATAGGCATTAACCAGCGGTTATATGACAGTTACATAAAACTTACATTCAAAACATATATTGAATGTAGCAATGTGCAATAGTACATTGTGCAGAGGATCTAGAAAACGAAGTAACTGCATACATCACAATATAAGGCAAGTTTAGAATAATATACGTATAAAAAATAACATAGAARTTTATCTAAATAAATTTAAAAATTACTGTTGCAATTCAAATATATTTATATCAAGTTTACTGACGAATAATGGTGTATTATATTTCCTTAATTTGTATTTTGACTCAATGGCATTAATATTTAGATTTAATAAAAWATTAACTGTATTTTTTTTAGTTACTAGTTGCCTTACAAATACATTTTTTTTTTTGGTGTTAATTTTCCGAAGTCTATGGTGAAATCCTGTTTGGGCATTTAAACGAGATGACCTCTCCATTTCTCTGCGATTACTAGCTAGTAGAGCTTTGAGTACTTTAAGGGTTGAAGAATTTGACTTTAAAAACTTTAGATTTTATGCGTAGTCAGAGACTTTTAGTTTTCTAATTTAACAATTTTAATATAGATGTAATAATGTCTAAAGATATTTACTGGTATGATTTGAAATCCAGTTTCACTTGCAGTGTTAAAGTGCATAATGCGTGCTTGTTGGATGCAACAAGATATGGACCGAACCTCAGGCAATCGCAAGCTTTGTGCTGGTCGCTAACTCTGTAATTAAAATATTATATATACTACTCAAAATAATTGAATCAAACGTTTGGAAGTGAATTAACCCAATCTGAATTGTACACTATGTATAAGATGTTTCCGGTTATGCGATTTTAAACTTAGCGTGCTTGAATAAAATTAGTATTGCTACTTCCCCAACATGTATCTTTGGATGAGGTCTGGTTCTAATGGGAGATGCAACCTCTTCTTATTAGAATACAAAATCGCATACCCTAATTTATTGACAAAGCTAAATCTTCCACCCATTGTATTAATTTAAATAATCATAAATGAATTCCTTTCCAGATGATCTATAAAAACTAGAAGCTCTCACACCTTTCACAAATACAAAAAATTCTTGACAAGAACTTTGATCATTCGGTTTATGTAGTAGCTATATGTACGCTATAGCGAGTCGATTTTTTGGGCGGAAATTGCATCATTTCCGCAAACAAAAACCTATGTAAAATTCTGCGAAGATATTTCCGATCATTCCTTTTGGTAGCTTTATGCTATGGAGATTCGATCAGATTAATTTCTTCGGAGATTTTATCATTGCTATAGGCAATCATTTATGTAAAATTTTTTAAAGATATATCCTCAAATGAAAAAGTTTCCACACAAGAACTTGATTCCGATGATTCAATTTGTATGACAGCTATATGCTATAGTGATCTGATATCGGTCGATCCGAAGTATGAGCAGCTTGTTGATGCGAAAAGGACGGGGGAACGTGACCTTTAGAACGTTACATCATGTAAAATATAATATAGTATACCCTGTTCACGGTATAATTAAATTTGTTTATTGTGGTACTACTTACATATACTACATATACGAGTAATAATGAAACAAATTGATCTCTGAATGTTGTTTATCCGTTTATTCAAGTCAAGTGGTCAAGAGGTTTAAAATTAAATGCAACAAGTAATCACTGCGTGGAAGGTTGAAAATATTTATTTTATTTTGGAAAACATTAACAAAAAAATTAATACATAATTTTTTAAAAATATTTACTATAGGTATGTCTCCAATTTATATAACATTTATATTTCTCATATTATATATATATTTTTACTTTTGAGTTTGGTACATAGGATAATAATAACCAAAAGTGTCAAAATCATTTAATCTAACCGTAGAGACAACAAAACAAAAAAACAACAAAAAAAAAACGTTAACTTCGGCTGCACCGAACCCTTCACAGGTGCACTTCCTTTAGTAACTATGTGTTCAGTTTATATGTTTATATGGAAGGTCTATATGTCTATAGTAAATCGATCTRAACAATTTTTTCGGAGTAATCCMTGTCAAATTTCGTGAAGATACCACCTGTCAAGTTTGGTGCCTTAGAGAATAATCTATACCAAATTGCGTGAATATATCTTGTCAAATGTGACATTTTTCCATACATGAACTTGATTCCGATCGTTTGTATGTTAAAGTGGTCCTATACTAAGAACTTCAACGAAGAGAAGAAGATTTAAAATTGGATTTTTGACAGACATTAATAAAAAAAAAAAAATTAAATTTCAGTGAAAATTTCACTACATTTTTTTGTAATCGAAGAATAAACTTTCGTCCAAGTCTTTAAGAATTGTATCTCACCTGCGTAAAATTTCATGAAGATCGGTATTTCTCATTGTTAATGTTTCAATAATTCACYGCTTTTTCATATTTTCATTTCCATTTGATTCTTTTACTTTCCGGTACATAAATCAAGAAGCAATTAATATAACGAGATAAAACTTTGCTCGAATAATGTATTTACTGTAATCCRTCGCATGAAAAAAAATTGTTYAAATTCAATAAAAACTGTTCTAGCCACTAGGTACCGAATATGTGAACCCCAGTATCTATAGTTGACTTTTGATGGAAAATATCGATCAATGAACCTTATACCCATTTATCGGCCAATGTTTGAGTTATCTCAATAAATAGAGAACGTGTTTTACTCATAACAGAGTATCTTTGTGTTTAAATTAGATAAATTTGAGCGAAAACTTGACCTAGTATAGTAGTTTTTTTAGTATATGGCATGTTAATAGTATGTGGTATTGGTAAAAATGGGTAAAATCGGGTCGATACTACCTCTACTTCCATATATTACATATAGTGATTTTCGTTTTTCTAACAAACCATCTGTGTATGTCAGGGTATGAGTTATATGTAGTATATGTATGTATATATAAAACTGTTTAGATTTCGATCTGTTGTTTGACATTTAACAGTTTAAGGTATTTCCCCTTTGACCTTTGCAAGTTGTAAGAGTATAAAATGCTCGGTTGCAACCGAACTTATGCTTCCTTACTTGTTAAAATGGATGAAATATTTTTATGAATTATCAAATCTCATATTACATATAATGAATTTCGTTATTCTAGTAAAATGATAAAAATAATAGTTTTGTTTGAACATTTTTTGATAAGTACAAGAAGTCGAGAAAAAAACTTATCTTGCAATAAATAAACGCGTGGTATAGAAAACAGATGGAATCAATATTTCACTGCTTCGACGTGTATAGGTAAGACAAGACACCAATGCAAAAAAACGCAGGGCTGAGTTCGGGTGTAACCGATTACTTTTCAACCTTAAGGTGCAAATCATCAACCATATATGTATGTATATATACTCATAGACTGACMGCTAAAGTTGGCTTAAGGTAAGRATTATATTACTGCAAATAAATGTATATCATCATATATAGCAAAGTCAAGCGGGAATACGAAAATCCTRATATTGGTTGTATGTGGGCTAGGTCCAGTTTTCGCCTAATTTTACACTGTTATAAGTAAAACACGCTCTCTCAATTTTAGTAAGATAAYTAACATGTTGGCCGATATACATGTATGCGGTATAAAGTCACCCAGAACTTCAAAGATATTTGTAAATGTGTACTAGGTATGTGGGGGATAAAAAGAAGTATTGATCCGATTAAACCCAGTTTGGCACATTGACATACTTATATCAGGAAAGAATTTTCTGTAAATTTCAATTATACTATATACATATATCATATATTGAACGATGTTTTCGACATTGAAATGTCAAAATAATTGCGGCTACTGAATTTCATTGAAATCGGTAGAGAAAGTCCCGAGGTGTATTTCTACTGCAATATTCTGTACCAATATCTTAAAATAGTTATAAGCGTTTTCGGTTAATGGCGTTTTGAGGACGTGGGCCRCTAGATTACGCCCATCTAAGAACTCGTCCTTACTTCTTTGCCAACGAACTTAAATATATGTAATAACAAGTTTCGTTTCGATATCACAACTTTTATTCAAGTTACAGCTTGCATGGACCGACGGACTGTGGAATGGACAGACATCCACACAGATTTCAACTCTTCTCGTCATCTTGTTTATTTATATACRTATGTACAACACTATGGTGTGTTTATCTCGATTAGTTTTAGGTGATACAAAAAACTTTTAGATAAACAAAACCGTTATACCTTTTAGCAACATGTTGCAAGAGTTTAAAAAAACATGCGCAATATGTGAGTATAATGAATCATCTCCTTCTGCGTCAAGTTAATTTGTTYACTTTTTACTTTTCTCTTCTTTTACTTGTTTCTTATATGTTGGAAATAAGTTTTGTTATGTATACACGTATGTATTATATACGAATACCTACATATGGAGATATGTGTACCAAAATTTATACTTATGAGATAAATCGCTTTAAATGTATTTATAATCTCATTCGCTAATCCGATTTGCTTACACATTTTTTGTTGCAAGTGCTATGTGTTCCAGAAGAAATAAACTAAACACAAGTGRCACCGCAAATAGTAGTAAATGGTGGTGCGTTTTTACGACGATATGAGTGGACACGTAGTGCACAGTATACTACATATAGTACAGCACATTGAAATGTATGGGGTATATATTCTAACTAATAACATTTGTAATTTATATAGTGATAATTTTGATAAAAATTAACTATCTTAAATTCAGACTGTAGAAGCTAGTGACGAAATAGTGAATGGGTTACAATACAAAGTACATATCAATTTGTATTATAGGGCATACACATACATACACAACTTACTTCGATATTTCATTTTGATTTAATTAAAATCATTGTGAAATGTGATATATACATATATGAATTAACCAGAGGATGGAATTAAGTGTATTAGGATTATGAGGATTGCACTACGTTTAGACCAATCCATTCATCGTGAATGTATTAAAATTAAATTTTCAATAAAACTTTTAAGAAAACTTGTCCACATAATTTCATTACAAAAATTACACATTCTGACTAACTTTTACAGCCTAAAATCAAATAGATGCAACCCATTTTTTACATATATGCGTACATGTGTACAGGGCCGGCCTGAGATAATTTACCGCCATAGGCAAAAGGCAATTCTTCGTACTTCCCAAGGCTATTTTGCCTTCAGAATAAGATATATAATTTTTGAAAAATATTCAGTTGGTTGGAAAATATACTAAGTTGGTGGAATAAACTGGTTATTTTCTTCAAGTTAAAGGTACTATCAAAAATACAACTTTCCACTTTTCCACACTACGTTCGATTGCTTACCAGAAGAGATTCGGAAGTCAAAGAAAATAATATTTCTTTGCTGTGCATCTAGATCATTTTATGGCATTTAGGATTTCAACAAAATATCGGCTGAATAGCCCCCACAGCTGTGTTTGCATAAACCACCAATTTCCGTTTATGGCTTTTTTCAAGACGATTGTTGCTGGTTGATGGCGTAACCCTTTGCTTAATATATTTCCAGAGAAAAAAGTATGCGGCGCACGGTCTTGTTGGAAATAGAGATTGTCCACATGTATTTCATCAAATTCTTACCTGATTTGAAAAGAAATACCACAATCCACAATAAACGGTCAATTTTTGGGCACGCCATTGTGTTTCCTGAATCACACGAAGATTGACGAAAATATTAAATTATGAGACTCATCTAAAAAGATGATTTTTCGATGAAAAGAGTTATTGTGCCTACACAATTACATTTGGACACAAAGCCAAATCCAGCCTCAAATTTCACCATATATCATCGGAGAGAGTTCTGTGCAGAACGAC
>NW_017534764.1:687813-708398 GCF_001853355.1 Bactrocera latifrons | reverse complement strand
GAAAAGCTGAAACCCGAGTAACTCTCTGTCTGCCCATGCAAGCTGTAACTTTAATAAAAATTGATATATCTTGAGGAATTTTGTTATGTGGGTTTCTTAGTTCGTAGATGGGCATAATTAGGCCACTTCCACGCCCAAAAACTGCCATTATCTGGAAAATTTGTTTTGAAAGTGCCATAACTAAGGACTATATTAACATAAAAAACTTTAATTTAGTACAGGAGATCATAGAAGTTAGGGGCATCTGGGGGTAGAAAATGTTATATACATAATACGTTTAATGTACATATCTCCTAAACTAATAAAGCTATAACAWGGAAATTAGCCCAGCACATATATTTTACGAAATTTTAACGGAAGTGTGAAAGCGGGCGAAATCGGAAGATAACCCCGTTCAATTCTCATATAACGGAAGAGTTAAAAACTACTAAAAGCGCAATAAATCAATAAGTAACCATACGCGAGACATTAAATTTTACCACTGAGATGGTATGAGAAGCCGGTGTGAAAATTAGATGATGGACTTACCCTTTCTAGTACATAAATCGAGAAGCAATTGAAATTGGAATCGTCCAATACCTCCCTTAGCTTTCATATATCTAATATAATGATTTTCGAACTTCCCGGTGACTTTGTACCGCATATAACGGCTAATACGTGAGTTATCTCAATAAAATTGAGAGTGCATATTTTTCTCATAACGCTGTATCTTTGTGCCCGAAATAGATAAATTTGAGGGAAAACTTGACTTAGCCCATACTTATTGATTGCTTTTTGATTTGTGTGTTGGAAAGTGAAAGAATCAAGTGGAATTTAAGATTGTGCTATATGGGAAGTAGGGGTGCATGTAGTCTGATTTCACCCATTTTCACACTATGACATAGGGAATGCATAACGGAGTCATATGTAGAAGTTCACGCAAGTGAGGAAATTTCTCTGATCGCCATTTACTTGGGAGTGTCCAGAAAAGATGGCTTTATATAGTATATGGCTCAAGCAGCTCATGACTTCCGGTCTTAAGCCAGTATCCTCTGGGTAGCCAAAGAACATTCGTTTGAAGGCGAACTAAACTGAGAAGGCGAATCCGCCACATAAACAACACCTCCAATGAAAACTAATCGACAGTCTCAAATGAGAGACCCTCTTTTGATGATGACCATTGCAAACGCATTAGGTATTACGCTTTAAGGGCATGCATCTGGAATGTCCGGTTCGTTATTTGGARAGGTGCCGCTGCCCAGCTGGTTGATTTCCTCGTGACATAAGGCTGACATCTCGCCGTCTAAGAAGTAAGAGGGACGGGGCAAGGACTGAGACGAGTAGGTCCTTGTGGCATTCACTACAATGGCCGTATAAAGATTTGCAATATCTAAGTGTGAAATGAAGGGCTTGCAAATCTTGCCCGCAGGGGTTTTTTGCTCCAGAATACAACGAAAAGATGTGGCGATTAACAGAAGATTTCAAGACCGAAGCGTAGTTTTGTAAAATCTCCAGAAGTGATCTAGTAACCGATGCCCAGAACATAGTAAAATTATGGAGGGAACACTTCTTCAGTCTGCTGAATGGCAGTGAAAGCATAACATCAGGAGTTGGCGAATCCATTTCCCAAATCGAAAGCAAAGGTCCGAAAAGTAATTAAACCGAGCTATTCATCCACTGTGTCACTGTTGACAGGTGAAATCTTGAAACCAGCATTAACAYCAACAACCACGTCAGCCTCGAAATCCAACGCAGAATATCTTTTGCCAGCAGGTGCTACTTCGGACTAAGTACTTAGGCAATTGAGAAGTAAAGTTCTTCTCCTATATGGTGCAGATTCATGGACGATGACAACATCTGATTAGTTGACGTTACGAGTTTTCGAGAGAAAGGTTCTGCGAAAGATGTATGATCTTTTGCGCATTGCCCACGGCGAATATCGTATTAGATGGAACAATGAGCTGTATGAGACGCCACGTTGCAAAAAGAAAAAACTACTGGCGCGCTGTTGTTAATTCAACTACAACCATGTAAGCGGTTTCTACACAGGTAAAAAAGAGAAGGAGAAGAAGAAGAAGATATAGGAATGTGAAAATAATGCCGCGTACAGCTCGTACAGTATTCCAAGTTCCATCAGGATATCTAATTTTTTACTCCAGTTGCACGGACGGACGACACTCAGTCACCTAGATTTCAACTTTTCCCGTCATCGTGATCGTTTATATGCATATATAAGCGTATATCTATCTCTCTTAGTTTTGGATGTACAAAACTATTATCTTCTGTAGCAACAGGTTGCAAGAGTATAAAAATGTTGCGAAAAAATACGACATTCATAATTCGTGTATATATTATAATCAAAATTTGGTTTATTATTTAGTTATATTATAGGTCATTTAGTTTAATAAATATATTTTACTTCTCCTAAGCGAAAATCATCCTCAAATGATATATATCTAACATAACCCTAAACGAAAAGTATAAAGTTAATGTATTGTTTTGATATGAAAAACATCAACCAGAAGATCTCAATTGATGATATTGGCCATGTACGTATATATTGTATGCGGTATAAGGTCAACCGGAAGTTTAAAAATCGTTTAATATGTATATGGGAGATAGGTGTAGTATTGTTTCAATTTTATCTGCTTTTATTATTCCAATAAAATCTCTGAGTTCCATTCATCAACAATATATGATGTTTGAAAATATAGATATTTTATGGGATTTAGTGAGTGTTTTATCCGAATTAATCCAATTTATTAACATATAAATTTCGTTGTGAGAAAAATAAATAAATTAAATTTAATTAGATAATTTACATATTGGTCATACTGTTCTCAGGAAAGAAATCTCCCCTAATTTCTATTAGATATCGCACACATTACCCGATATTTTTGGTGAGATCCATATTTCCAGTTCCAGTTGGGAACTTAAATAGTTATAGTTCGATTTGGACAATTTTTAGTTATAAAGTGTCATAACRCAAAGGCAATATTCGTACAAAGAGTTGTCAGGCTATATTGATTAGTTCTTGATATGTATAAAAGAAAGAGAATAAGACAGATGAAATTTAAAGTTGTGGGAAGAAGCTCTGGTTCTTATCCAATTCGTTGTAACGTGGGAATATGAAACTATTCTCTTTACTAATTTATTGAAATTGTTAAGGTATGTACGGAGATATGTATGTTATTTGACACACCCTCTGCCCATTTTTGTTACCGCTCTTATAAAACCCTCTGGTATCATACTGGTTGTGAAAAATCATGTATCTGGCATTTATTGATTTATCGCATTTTAATAGGTAGTATGGGGAAGTGATGTTGGTTTTCATCCGATTTCACCTATTTTCACGCTGTAGCAAGAGCTTTTGAAATCGTTTGTGAAAATTTGTGTGGTATAGCTTGAATGGTTTGGGAGATATATACCACACATAAAACCTATTAGGGCGCCAACTTACTAAAAATTTTAAACCACAGATGCTTCTCATTAATGTAATTCGTTGTCAAGTTTTGCACCATAATTTTCGGCTTAGTTATGGCAGTTGGCAGGTTATGCCTATCTACGACTCGTCCTTACTCTTTAGCCAAGAAACACATGTGCCAAGATTCAATACAATATATAAATTTTTACTCAAGTTATGACAACATGTTGCAAGCTAAAACACCCTGCAATCATACTATTGGACGTCCTTCACGGGAATGGTCTTCAATGCTGGTACGCCCACGTTTAAATTCAACAACCCAACAACAACTGTTCAAATTGTAAATGAATAATCATTATATGCTTTAAATATTCGATCGTGAATTTCTTTTGGTGCTACACCTTTCAAAACTAAGAATTTTATCACTGCACGATATTAAATTTTTTCCATTGTAAAAAATACTGTGACACGGGGACACTAAATGGCTTGTAAACAAAGAATGAATTAACAGATTAAAATAAAACTTCACATATGTTCATATGAAGAGTGTACCAAAAAACAACAAAAGTTTGGGCTAGTAGCAAAGCCATCTCTTATCGAACGACAAAACTTATTGAACAACCTGGTAATAATCGATATTCTCCATAAAAAGTTAACAATTATTACTGGAGTCCACAGCTTTAAAAGCTGTAGTTCGATTTTGACAATTGATCATAAGTTCTCACACTTTAAAGATAGTAAAAATTTTAATCCCTATATTTTCTTTGGTACTTCCTTTGTAAAGTATAATGGAAACTGAAACGATCAGATGGATTTTAAAATTATGGAAAAATAGAAAGTAGGCATGGTCGTGACCCGACTGTGTTATCAGTAGAATGCCATTCTTGTCAGTAGAATGTAACGTGGAACTTAGTTATAGAAACTTATATGTTCTCTATTCCATTCGTCTTCTGAGTGTGGTAATGAGCCCATTCGGTTCATTTTCAATACCGTGGCATCATTCTGTACCAAGTTTAAACAGTTTTTAAAAGTTACATCTTGCACTGTTGGACGGACGGACAGAAAGTCCCCAGATTTAAACTCGCCTGATCATCTTGATCATCTATACCTATTTATATATACCTATATATAATAATAAGCTATTCGAATGCKAGAAAAAACAAACCTTTTATCAATGTTCGAACCCGCGCATTCGAATATGTGTCATATGTCTTATGTATGTGTCTTTCATACAAATATACCATACATATACCGTAGAGATTTATAATGGGGTTCATGATATGCGACAAATAGGCGAAAAAATTGAAAGAACAAAGAAGGAGCTTCGCCTTAAAAATATTTTCAAGGAATATACGGGTACAGAACTGTTTCATTATTATAAGAGACTGTCTTCCTCGTGCTTAGTTTGTAGGGAAGACCTTAATGGAAGAAAAGTTATACGTTTTGTATTCACTCTCGATTAGAATAAAACTTTCGTTTCTTACATATATCATTGTCTATAGACATTTTTATATTCCGAACATATTTCTGAATCTATACATATGTACATATATTGTGGCACCCGTTAAGAATTTACTATGAACATGAACGAGCAATTACATATGAATAGGGGAATACATATTTACAAATATACTATACATATATTCGTATATATATATATATGTATATTATATGCATCTTTACACAAATGTTTTAATCGTAACGATATATCTCCCATACCGTCATATCAAGCATGGAAAACTCATATATCTTTTATTACCCTGATTTTTTTTGTTTCGCCAACATATTTCGCTTTAATGTTACTATTCGTTCTTTAAAGATTAGCTGTTGTTGTTTCATTCGGTTTCGCTTTTTCCCTTCTTTACTTGTGCATTTGTTGTTTAATGCGGGTGTTTCATGTGAACCAAGTTCAATGAAATGAACGACAGCGTTCTTATACGACCGGGCCAGTTCACCCCAAATGTATTTTTTTTATCAATTTCTGATATACCTAGAAGCTTTTTGTATTCAGCTACATATATACAACTTTCAGTAGATGTATGTACACACCCTTACATTCATCAAATTGTGAGAGTAAAAAAATAAAATTAATAATAAGAAACACCACCAGCACAATACAACTCTGAAAGAGCCAATGTGTCCAACATTTTTGAACAAGGTGTAAACGTTGCACCCATACGTGCGAAGTCTCATCTTTAAATCTTCTCAAAAATATTGTCCTCATATTTGATAACGATGTCTCTTACTATAACAATAACGACGGCTATGCAAGTGAGAGAAACGAGCTATTGGTTAAATATCAAACAACTATGGTGTATGTTGAATAATCRTACGAATAGTTTTTATTGTAATGTCTTTGATGCTTTCGTTTCCCTTTTTATTCGCGTTTGTCGATTCTCATTCGCTCGTTTTCGTGAACATTAATGTTTTGTATCTTGTTTCGGCAACTTTTGTTGCTTCTGCTGGTTACCACCGCCGCCATACTCTTCGTAGTAGTATTACTGGTGCGCGACCCTTCACCGCTGTCGGTGAGCGTTCGCTGCAATACACATCCAAGCATATGAGTGTTTTTCATCGAAGATGAACTGAACAAAAGAGCAGTAAAGATATTCGTTTTCTGGACATTTTTCGCCGATAGGTTGAGGCGAATGAGTCCTGTCGCTGTTGCTGCTTTTCTATTGTGTCCTCGGCTGCCGAACTCGGTTTGTTTGATAATATCTGCGCTTCGAGAAAGTCAAAGCTTTCCAGCCAGCCGCAAATATAGCATGAACTCTAGTGAACTTAGCCAATCTAAGCGGTCGCGCTGAATTTTCGTTGAAGAAATATTGAAATAGTTAAAAGAAAATGTTTGTGAAATTTCAAAAGCATCATATTTAAAGAAAATTCTTAAGTGCTACCAATATTTGGTTATTATTTTGATAATATTTTAATTAATATGTGGCTAATTTCCAATGAACTAAACTTATTTATTCACAATTGCAATGTGCTCATGCTTTCTTTTGATTAATGATTGTCTGGTGTCGTGGGGCAATGCCGATTACCATTTAAATATCGTGAAACAAAAACATATTTTGAACATCAAAGAAATTCAATTTTAGATTTTACTGTTCAAAGTTTTTAAAATTGCAGATAAAACAAAAAAAAAAAAAAATAAAATAATAAAATAACATAACTGTAAAAGTTAAACTTTACGTTTTGCGGCGGAAGTTTGAAGCGGAACATTTTTATTCTTTACCGATTAAAAATGTACGCTTGTAATTTAAATTTTGATCTTTGTTTATAATATAGTACAAAATAAGTAAATTTTCTGGCAAATATACTGAAAGAGTTATAAAAAAAATAAATACAGTAATGAAAATACCATGTATAAATGTTTGCAATTAAATACGAAAAATCTACATAATCCAAAGCTTTGTTTAAGGTGAGTACTGCGCGAACTGTTAAATTTTTGATTATTCTAGTCTATCCAGAGAATATCATTGGCTACATTTCTTTTGTTCGAAAATTTAAAAACGTGCATATTTGATACTGTATAATATTTTTTTTTAAATATTATTTTGAAGTGATTTAAAATTAACATATCGTGAACAATATTAAAAAATACCACTGAAGACATAAAAATATGTCAATGAAATATCATAGGGCTTTTTTTTTTTTTTTAAATAAAAACGAACGCGGATCTTCTGTTAAATGCTATCTGAGCAAAATTCAATTTTACATAATTCTTATATACGTTTAAGCTTTAAAAATTCCTATATAATTTTAACCTTCCAACGATATAGGACAAAGAATCCTTTAGGTGATTGTTCTACAAATTTTAAAAAATTCAAGCAAGCGCTTTTAGGGTTTCGGCATTCTCTATATCTACATATTTGGTAATCTAAAAAGCAGACAAATATGWGGAAATCATGAAATTATCAGGGCTCCTCAGTGGTCTTATGGTGTTTGCGCTTACCATTTATGTAGTTCATCAGTAACTCCCAAATCGTCAGCTCGATAGTAAGATAAAAATAACGTATCGACTCACTGTCGTTAATAGTCAATTAAAAAGTTTTATTTTAAATCCATCAGGTAATACAACGTTTTTCAAATATTTAAATACAACATTATGTTGGCTTATTATTTCACAACTGACTGGAACCCACAACTCTGCAATCAAATTTTTTATATAATTTATATATTTTGATTTCTATCGCTCCAATTCAATGTGTTTCAGGTGTTTCGGATGCCCATAAGGAATGTATACAATATTGTTGCTCACAATGCATACTAATTATAACTCAGCTTTCACAGTAAGCAAGTACTGCCATTTATGATCTGATAGTAACGAGCATTTAGTTATTATTAATATACCCGGCAGACAACAATATGCAATTTAATTAAGGGTCAGTAGGGTAATCTTTTTTAATTTTTTTTTTTTGCATTTTCCTTATTATCACTGGAAGGTTTCAGGTTTCAAAAAGGCCCAAAAATAATAATATATGACATCAAAAAAATTCAGAAAAAACATTTTTATATACTCCACGATATACCTCATGATATGTGAAAAAAGTACTATTGTAGAATAAAAATTTCTTTGAAAAACAAAATGTTAAAAAACAGGCCAGATTACCCTACTGACCCCTTAAATAAAATAAAACATCGTGCAAACAGATATAACAATTATAATATTTTTACTAAATGGAAAATTTTATTATATAGTGACTTTTAACGAAAACTTTGGTGAACTGCCTTACCATGCGATTCTGTACTGAGATCTGAGTATCAAGTCTCCAAATTTGAGATTTTAAGTTAGAGACAATTTTTGAGACTTGAAACGACTTTGCTATTCTGTAAGTGACAGTCACAAAATCTATTACATTTCATTATTCACAGATGTTTTTATACTTGAATGAAAATAAAATTGTCGATAACAAATATTAAATTTTCTATAACATAGTCAAAAAACATAATTATCAATATATATTCAAAATGACAAACAAGAGTTCTTTTGGGTTTTGTGACCTGCTAACTACCAGGTCTCAAATTTGAGGCAATATTTTGAGACTAAAGCTAGAGACTCTTTAGTAACTAGTCACAAATTGAGATTTTTCCTCAAAATGTCTCAAATACAGAATCCCGCTATTAGTTTAGTTGTAAGAATTGAAAAATGGATAAAACCATCCTCACGTCAAAAAAAAAAAGACGAAATCGGACCATAACACTTCAAGTTCTAAAATACCAATATATTCAGAGGCTAAGGCAGACTTTTGCATAAAATATCGGTCAATCAATGAAGTACCTTGTTTGTAACTTTTTTTAAATAATGTGAGATGTCCAAAAGTTTAAAACACGGCCTCTTGATGTTCTAYCTTATATGTGAACTTAATAAAACTAAGACATTATATTTTAATAGCAATGGCACTAGTATATCATAATGTCAAAATGGATAAAATCGGATAAATACTTCCCCATACCCAAATATATCCAATAGAATGATTTTCGAATTTCTAGTTGCTTAGAGAATGTATATTTTTCTTTATTACATATGTGTATGATAAGTTAGAGCTAACCAGCTTAATTTTAATACCAATATCTCAGATATGAAGCAAAATATAGTAATGTCTGTGACATATATTGTAGTTTTACTGTTATCCATTCACCCTTTCGTCGAATAAATAATGTTGAATTCTTTAGCAACATATTTTCATATAAAGTACTGCCAAGATATATAGTAAGTATTTCCTCGGTTTTCATACTTGCGTGAGTACAAAATACTCGTATGCACTCGAACTCAGCCCGTCATTACTTATTTTAGATTGCATAAGTTTAGAATAAACGTAAGCAGGTCGGAACGTAATACGTACTACAATATGTTTGAAAATTTTAGAAAGAGAGGATATGTGCGCTGTTTGAGACAATTATGAGAATGCCATTTTAGATTTGCTTACGCATTCTAAATAAACACTGTATAAATATTTTGTAGAAAAATAAGTAGAAGATCAGAATGACGCAAAACAAAGGCACATTCAATTAGCATTTATAACGTAGACTTCCTGTGGCAAAAAATTATTTATCCTAAAACTCATACAATATCTTTTATCCAGAACATTGACGGTCAAACTCTAACAACTAGTATACAAAGAAAATACCAAGTAAGAAACGTGCAGCAGAGAGGTAGAGAAGTACGCCGGGATCTTCTCCGAATCCATACTAAAAATTTCTTAACCGATAACAAAACATCAAAAATTTACATATAAGCGTCACATATTTTTGGTAAGTTTTCTTTGGAAGACCCTCTGTATATCTTTTTGAAAACCTTTGAATTTTTGTTGCTTTTGTGGAAAATCGAATGTGCGAAAGGGTAAGAATTGTGCGTTGCATCATACACACAGCATGCGGCCACAACAAGCAAATAGAGCCCCTACTATTTTAAATGTTGTGGCACCAACATACTGTGAAAAAAATTAAGAATTCTTGGTACTTAGTTACGCTCCAATTAGAATTAGCCAAAAGGGGTATGCCTGATTTTTTACGGTTAAACCCTTAGAGATAGGTTTGAAACATATTTTAGAGAAAAAAAAGTGTAGAAATGATATCCAGTGCAACAAATCATTGTTTTACATTCGAAATTTCAAGGGTTAAAGACGCGAAAGACACGACTTTCAATCATAATAGTAAGGAAAGGCAAACTTCGTGAAWAGATTGCAATCAAATTTCGCATATTATTAATGAAACAAAATTGTCTTTAGGGAAATTTAGGCAATTAATTTATTATAGAATTACAGGTATTGGTCAACAGGACCCRTTTAAAATGAGCTGACCGAACATGYTTCCTCGCAAATGTGTTGGAGTATTGAAAGCTACTTTATGTTGGGTATTTTAGCTGCGATAATTTCCTGATAGTTTTCACACATTATAAGATGGCTTAATTAATGTAAGATATCTGACATATTGACCAATACATAGAATATAAAACCAACAAAAAGTTTGAATTTCTTATATTAGGTGCAAGGCGGCTAATATTACTAGCCAGATGTTATCTATTTATGGTATCACGATATACTGTTACCCGGAAAGGATGACCTCTGAGTTTAGATATGAAATTTATTGCTAATAGCAATATTTAGTGAGTTAACCGACTTTTGGTAGTTCTCCACATAATTTTTATATGAGAGTGAATATTTCAAGCGTTTTTACACCGTCAGAAGAGATTGCAGATCACCAACACAGCAACTTTTGAGAATAGAAGTAATCTGATTTCGCCTATCTTCGATACCAATTTTTATATGGCGCTAAAGTTCATCCCGATCATTTATTTATGTATATGTAGTTRTTTATATACACATGTATGTATATACATTGTGATACCATCATCTGTAAAAATTACAGTGAATATATTCTTTTCCTTCAAAAGACCTACTTTAACTTCACAGCTTATTCCATAAGAGTTTGAAATACAAAGTCTTGCCTTATCCTAAAAAGAATTATATTTACTGTTACACTCATATGACGACTTTTTTCAGTAATTATATTTGCATGTTTCGCGGTTGAAGAGTTTATTTGGCTTCGGCCAATGCCAAAAATTCCTAAATAATATCACTTCACAACGTTGACGTCAACCAGGCTTTTACAATAGCAAAATTATTATGTACACTTTTTAAACGTGTCTGTAGCATTACACAAAAATGGGAGAATAAATTGATATGTTTGTATTTTCCACCAACCTAATTCGTAAATTCCTTTACTTCGCCATGAATTTTTTAAATTTAATACCTTAGCGTTGGCGCCACCTCCATAACCAGCTTTGTACAGGATCCAAATCACCTTTAAAACTTTTGACGATAATGGAGCATTTCTTATTCGCTGTTGATTCAATCAATGTATATTTTGCACATGAAAAACATTTTTTCTGCATCTTTAAAAAATAAAAATATTGCGTTGATCTGCAATGTTTAGATACTTGTGAGTATTTAATCTTTTGTAGGCCATTATACAAGTAAAGACTTTTCGATCACGATCGCCCATAAAAAATGTTTACTTTTAAAATGTTTTATACAAAGCAGTTGCAGTTGCGACCATATATAAAAATTATCTACATATGATACATACAAACAACTTTTTGTGCTGCCAACTAAAGTATGTATGTTACCTTCAAAACAAACTAAACTTGTTCAAAATCTCAGATCTGTTAAATGGATGAGTTGTTATGCGGCATTGCGACTAAACGTTGAAAACTCCTTTTGTAAACAGTATTTTGCGAAATTGTGCACGTGAGGAAAGTTCTTCTTCCTTACTAGCGAACACACCGCTTATAGCCGGCTTAACAACAGCGCGAGTCATTTCTTCTTTTGCAACGTGCCGCCAAATGGAAATTCCAAGTGAAGGCAGGTCCTTCTACTCAGTCCAAAGTAGAACCTGTTGGGCAAAAGTTACTCTGTATTGGATTTCGAGGCTGAGATTGTTGTTGCTGTTAATGCTGGTTCCAAGATAGTCGAAGTTATCCACAAGTTATTACTGTCAACAGTAACGTGGAAGCCTAGTCGCGAGTGCGACTACTGTTTGTTAGATGACAGAATATATTTCGTTCACTCCCAKACCCATTTGCTTTGCTTCCTTATCTAGTCTGGAGAAACCAGAACTAACGGCGCGGGTTTTAAAGCCAGTGATATCAATATCATCATCATACGACAGTATCCGGTGTACGGATATACTCTTATAGAAGATTGTACGTGCTCAAATTATTTTCTGCGGCAGCAGATTGAGAAGTCACACGATAGGGAGTCCCCTTGTCTGAAACCTCGTTTGGCATCGAACATTTCGGAGAGGTCCTTCACTATCTTGAAAGGAAAATTCACCTAAGAGAATATGCAGCTAAACGAAATAATATGTTTATAGTAGAGAACAATCCGCTTAGTCAGAAAAATATACGGTTTACTTATGTTCTYGGAAATTGTTTATTGCTAATAATTTAACCTAAAAATAAACTGATTGCTATACTCTAAAAAACGAAATAACATTTTTCTTTTTTAAATTTGAAGTTGTAATTAAAAACACAATACAAGTTTATTCGGCTAATAAWGAAATTAATGAAAATTTAATTTGCTTTTTGTGTTGGACCTTCTTCCTATTTTATGAACTCTCTAATGCGTTTTGCGTCTTGTTTCAAGGGTTATGCCAATAAATCGCACATTTTCCTAAATAAAGTCAAGCTTTTCTAAATTTAAAAGCCTTAAAGATTTAAGTTCAAAAGTAAGCTAGCGGTTCTCGATTATGTTCAGATCAGAGGTATTGCCACTTCTATTGAATTATTCTTTCTTTATTCAAATATTAAAAAATTGTTATATTTTATTTAATCACTAAACAAAATAAATAGAAATGTAAATTCACATTTTTGCCGATGAAGCCTAAGTAAAGAAGAAGTTGTGAGTCTTAGCCCTTTCTTGATGTGTTTTAAAATCCAACTTTTTTTGGCGGGCGTTCTATATATACAGGATTCCTAAGCCCTCTTCGTACAAACTAAGTTCTAATTACAATTTAATCAATTTTTTAGCAGATTTGACAAGCCTCGATGCTTCCGAATATTATTTACTTGGCTCTTAGTCTTCTTCTTCCTTTCAGTGCAAGAGCTTCTCTTAAAACTGCCGGTGTTTTGAAAATTCTTACAAAATGTCAGATGGAAGATTTAATAAAACAAATTTAGTGCTTATATTGCGTAAGCTTACTTTTCCAAATTATTTAAAGCTCTTTACCACTATCGCGTCTATTCGAAGTTCGCCTATGAAATCTATACGTTGGTGCCCGAATTTTTAGTCTATCACTGTGAATGGTATTTAAATAGAGTTTTCATATTAAAATCAATATAAATGACAAATATCACTATATTCATCATATTAGTTTCTTTGAAAATTACACACTTCTGTTAATTTGCCTCAAAATGAAGTTGACCGGAAATTCTTGAAATTAAGGATCATTTCAAACTCATCAGTCAGAATTGCGTCACCTCTTTAGGGAATTTTGACGTCAAAACGAAATTGCACAGTTCTATCGTGCATATCTTATTTYTGATATAGAGAAGGTTTTTTATTTAAATTAAAGCAATTTCATACGTTTTCCTACAATGACATCGACCACATTTAATATAGAACACATGACATTATCTTTAAAGCTTCTTATACTCTATATGCATAAAAATAATCAAATATAAAAATCTAACTAAGGTATGCCAAATTATGGTAATAGTTAATAAAATATCTCAAAATACAGATTTATGTCAAAGTATAATACAATATAATTTTGTTTTACAAATTCCACATGTGCATTATTACTTATTCCGTGCTAACTTCAGGACATAAGAAAAATTCTAATAGAATGTTGTTAGTTCAAAATTCAAAATTGGATTGTTTTTTATATGTTTGAATTACTTCTTCCTTAACTTTTGAACTAAATCATATAATAGTATTTTTGGAGTGTACCACTCACTCATTTCTGAAGCCTAACCCATCCTATGTATAAATCAACAACAGCTGAAATCGGCTTAACCTCTACCTAAATATGAGAATAAGCCACGCCTTTTTTAGAATGGCTGCTTACGCTACAAAACGAGCTCGTACCGACTTACCACCAAAAACATTGAAGTGGCATGACGACTATAAACGATGCTAATAGTAGGTAAGGCGTAAATGCGACACATGCGCATATCAGTCAGTGTATAGAAACATTGAAAAAAAAAAAAAAACAAAAAGAGTGTAAAAGAAGTGGATGAAAGTCTTCTGGCTTACAAATATGAATGTTAATGTGTACATACCTGTATATGCCCATAATGATATGATCCTCTAAAATTTATAAAAGAGGGACGTCTTACCATGTATCAATTGTATATATACTAAACAAAAAATATTTATGCGTATGCAGGTTACTTGTATATAGTCCTAATTGAAGCAAGTAAGGAAAGGCTAARTTCGGATGTAACCGAACTTTTTATAATCTAGAAACTTGCAAAGGTCTTTCATGTTTTGGCAGAATTAAAAAGTAGTCAAAGGGTCCAACTTTGTTGTTCGACGAAATCGGTATCATGTTAACTTGTTTTGGAGGTCATAGACTCTCTTAATTTTATTACTATAATTTTCATACAGTCAGCGGAAATTATACTAAAATCATTTGGGACAGTGGAATAATTTTTGACTATGCTCAAATATACTTGGTAACTTATTTCCAAGCAATTTTATAAATAAATATATATAAACATTTACAAATATGAAGTAAACTCAATCAGACGTTTAAAAATCCTGAATATAAGTTATATGGGAGCTAAGGCAATTTTCGCCCGATTTTGTACACGTTGGGCACAAAGATACACTCTTATTAGCAAAATATATTCTCTCAATTTTCGGTCAGAGCTCAACAACCAGAAAGGTACTCATCGTTCAAAGCATTATTCCCTAACAAAGGAAAGTTAGGAGAATTTATTTGATATTGATCGAGCAAGTCCTGAGATATGTGTTTTCACCTAATGGAAGGTGTTGTCACGTCCACGTTTTCCTATGTTTGGCCCACAAATTATAGTTCTATATCTTACTTTAGTGTTTCGTTATGACACTTTATAGTTTTTATTTAGCGGTGCTTTGTGGGCGTGACAATGTCCGATTACGCCCAATGTTTCATTACGATATCTCAATTTTGACTTAAATTACGGCTTACAAAGACATACGCACCGACGGACAAACAGGCATTAGGATTTCGACTCGTCTCGTCATCCCCACATCTTGATTAGTTTTAGATATTATAAACAGCCGTTAGTTGAACAAAACTATTGTACTCTGTAGSAATATATTGCAAGTGTATAATAATTATTTTTGAACAGAATAGCGAAAAATTAATTATGTGAAATTAAACTATGGGAAATTTCTAACGTTATTATTGAGTCCTATACTTTAATTTCGTTATATGATATTATAATTAAGGTGACATAAGGAAATACAAGAGTACCACATTTTAAATAAATTAAATTACACAACTTCTTTAGAAAATGAGGTAATTAATATACAAGGTCACGTCAAACTAAATCCACTATTTTTGCATTAAATTGAAGGTTAAATTTAGCATATATACACATAATATGCACAATTTTCTCTATAAATTTCTGTAATTTTGAAGATAGTTTTATAATGCTACTTTCACAGAAACTGTCATCCATATTGGCAAAAAACTGGGACAATCGATTTTCACAAGCTTCTCTTGAAGCGCATTTTAAACCAAAAAACTATAAACTACTTGATGCCAGGTTCGGAATATAAGGTGGATGATAAAAACACCCCAACCAAGCTCGCGTAAATACTAGTTTGGCTTGATGGAACATAATTTCTCTTCTATTAACCAAAGGTCGCCGCGTCTAAAGGTCCAAATGTGTACAATGCAAATTAATATTTGATTTTTTCCAATCTTACCAAAATACATACTACATATATACAACGACCCTTTTTGTTGACGTTAACGTAAGGGGCTCACATTCATCACCTGTAACTTTAGAAATTTATCAGTTCTGCTGAGATTAAGGCGCAATTTGCAAATGTAAAGACGGTACATGGGGCAGAAAAATGCCGCATTTTTTCTTACTGACGTCACTTTTGATGAGTGCTTACACAATATAGTGTCAAGCAATCTTAAAACCGTCTATGAAGTTTTTTAATTCGACATGTCACCATCCTAACATCTTACAGCGTAACACGCGAGATACAGCTATTGGAGAAACAAGTATAGAAGGGCTAAATTTAGGTGTAACCCTTGCAAGGAACCGACTTTGGTTAATACTTTCAGGTGTTTGTGTACAAAATCGGGCGATGATATGTATCTTGAAGGCATTGACATGAATGTACATAAATATTTCTCTGAATTTTATTAAGATTTCTAACTATACCGAAAGTTCGTAAATATTTTTATTTGATATATGAGGGCGAAGAGAAATTTTTTGGCACAAGTTATAGACCGAATTCGTCACAATTTTTGGTGTATAATTAAATACTTTGAGGGCGCTATTTTCCCAAAGTTTTTCTTCAATAACTTTTTCAATATTTGATTTCTATACTCTAAAGTGAAAGAACAAAATGGAATTTTCAAATTAATATAATTAATAAATTGCTCAAATAGTTTCGGATATAAAATTGCATCGAAAAATTGCAACACTTCCCATAAAGAGCCCTTCCCCACCATCCTGGTTGTGAAATTTAATACTAATCGCTCTTTTATTCAGTGGTTTATCGCACTTTTGATAAATTTCTACATCATTTTTATATGGGAGTGGGCGTAGTTATTATCTGATCTTTACAGTTTKTTTGTAAAAGACTTCTTCAGTTTACACCCATCTTTAAACTCTTCCTTAACTAGGCAGACAGACGGACGGACATACAGACATTCGGATTTAAACTTGCATGGTCATCCTGGTCATTTATATATATTGGGTAGTCGAAAAATATATAAATATCCGTAAATATGTACCATTTTGGTCGATTATTTTTAGTCAGTCATTATTMGGTCAGTGTGCAAATTTCCAGAACGAATCCACTTCTTGATTAATTTCACTCATTTTTGAACAGCTGTAACATTTTTTGAACTTCCCCGCWTTTAATATTTTTTGTGTAAATGAATCTTAAGATCTCATCTATTGTTGATATWTGGTATAACACAATGTGTTTGGTAACACTATAGATATACAAGTGCAACGAAATCTATTGACAAAATACAAAAAGACTTTTTCGACTACCCAATATAAAATATAAATATATAAAATATATATTACCCTATATCTTAGTTTTAGGTGATACAAACTATTATACTTTGTAACGTATTGCAAGAGTATAATAATGGAATTATTTTYGTTAGTCCTCATATAGGTACCTAATATTAACACTAGCTAAGTATTGTGAATTGATAATCTGTGGGGTATAGTCCAAATTTCTTGAGGAAGTAAAAAAGCAAAAAAAAAAATCCTCCTCTCAAGAAATTTTGGTTCTTTTAGGCCGGCAACATTGTCGTTGGTCTTCTTCTTGCTTCCAACGAATGAGTTTCTCYTGAAAGTGGCGTTGTTTTCCAAATTCGTAAAATATATCAGACAGAAGATTTACTAAAACCACTTTAGAGCTTATACGAGTATCATGGAACTTACTTTCCCTGAACGCAACGAAAATATAACGGCAACACTAAATTCAGAGGTAAAAGAAAGTATAATATTCAGCACCAATGTCTGTTTGTCCGTCATTGGTATTTGAATAGAGTTTTCAAATGAAAATCAGCAGAAATGAAAAATGATCTTGAGCTTCTATTCACACGCTAGCGCACGAGTAGCGTTTTTATACTCTCGCAACAAAGTTGCTAAGGAAAGTATTATAGTTTTGTTCACATAACGGTTGTTTGTAAGTCTTAAAACTAAAGGAGTCAGATATAGGGTTATATAGGATATATAGGATATATATACCAAAGTGTTCAGCGTGACGAGTAGAGTTGAAATCCGGATGTCTGTCCGTCCGTGCAAGCTGTAACTGGAGTAAAAATTCAGATATCATGGTGAAACTTGGTACACGTATTACCTGGCTCCATAAGAAGGTTAAGTTCGAAGGTGGGCTAAATCGGCACAATGCCACGCCCACAAAATGGCGAAAACCGAAAACCTATAAAGTGTCATAACTAAGCCATAACTAAAGATATTAAAGTGAAATTTGGCACAAAGGATCGCATTAGGAAGGGGCATATTTGGACGTAATTTTTTTGGGAAAGTGGGCGTGGCCCCGCCCCCTACTAACTTTTTTGTACATATCTCGAAAACTACTATAGCTATGTCAACCAATCTGTATAGTGTCGTTTCCTTCAGGCATTTCCATATACAGTTCAAAAACGGAAGAAATCGGATAATAACCACGCCCACCTCCCATACAAAGATTATGTTGAAACTCACTAATAGTGCGATAACCGACTAAGAAAACACGTCAGAAACACTAAATTTTACAGAAGAAATGGCAGAAGGAAGCTGCACTCAGCCGTTTTTGAAAAATTGAAAATGGGCGTAGCGTCGCTCACTTATGGACCAAAAACCATATCTCAGGAACTACACAACCGATTTCAATGAAATTCGGTATATAATATTTTCTTAGCACCCTGATGACATGTACGAAATATGGTTGAAATAGGTTCACAACCACGCCTTCTTCCAATATAACGCTATTTTGAATTTCATCTGATGCCTTCTCTGCATAATTTGTACATTAGGAACCAATGATAATAGCGGAATAAAACTTTACACAAATACGGTGTTTGAGCTGAGGTATCCCTTGTGGGAAAATTGGCGTGATCGGGCTATAACTTTTTAATCCAATTAAAATAAATGAAAATACAATTCACTAATCAAAGTGAATTAGTTTTACAGAAAAATKATCCTATGTACTTGCTCGATCGTTCCATGCTTTCCTCTGAAGCCAAATTGGTGGAATAGTATTATGTTGGGGGTTTGAATATGTTTCTTAATGCGGAGCATAAGAAGTCTTTCAAATTATTTCGATATRCACGATAGCAAGCTGATTTGCTGGATGGCTGCGTTTTGTCCTTTCCAGACGTAGATATCATCACTATAGTTGACTTTTTCCATTGTTGAAGAAAGTGGGCTTGTTTTGGTATTGCACTGAAAAACATACGCATGCAGGTTATAGCACAGTTTGGTAGCTCATTAATCATTTTTGGAGTAATTAAGTAGTGCCCAGGAGCTTTCATTCATTCTTGTAATACGAGTATTTCAATTTCCTATAAGTTAATCTATGCTTTTTGTTTTCTTTTTGAGGAGTTAAATTTTTGACGTGAGCATATAGGGTAACTCTTTATAGTGTGACTGCTGGTCAGCTAGTGAGAGGTCTGCTCTTGTTTTTGCACTAATAAGTCTATGAGGAATTTTCCTAGTTATTGCGAAGTCAATTAAATCTGGCAGCTTCTTCGGGTCTGCCGGCCAATATGTAGGCTTTCCAGGAGACACCTAATCCAGTTTGCTTCTTTTACATACAAGGGCGTTATATAATTGCTTGCCTTTAGGGTYACATAATCGGGAACACCATAGAGAGTGTTTCGCATAAATTTATAAATAGCTATTCTGTTATAGTGAAACGTGGTTGACAACATACGGGGGACACAGTAATGTCACCTTGCTTTGTCGGCACGCATATTTATGTTCCTTGCAGATAATTCTCAGCATTTCCAATTAAAGAATAGTGCTTATGCGACTCCTGATTAAAATACCAGTACCACCATTCGCCTTCCTATCTGGATGATTCGTACAATGAAGGTATATCCCGATACATTAAAATGTATTTATTAGTTAGTTGAGTTTCTGCATTATATCAATTTCCTTTTCGGTAAGAAATTTTGGCAGCTCTAGTTTAGTGATCCTTAACTGCTTGGGGAATTTCCTTGGATTCAACACTAGGCTCAATACCTTTAATAACAACTTGCAGGCTTCTTGCTCTTTTAAGTAGGTAAAAGTAGAATTAAATTTTTTTCTGATTTAGGTATTTGGACAATATACGAAAGTTCTGTTCGCAGTATATTTGTACTTTCGTTTCTCGAATGTTTCCCTTCGACAACGGAAATATATTATAATTTTTATATTGTCGATATGCTGAGTAAATATTTTAACGAGAGCGCTAGAGTTTTCCTTTCTTGCATACATTGGCGGTGGTTTCGTGTTAGTGACTTTTGTAACACTTTCAGAAATCTTGTCACTCTCACCGTCAACATTATCACTTAAAAGCGCAAATTGATTTGTGTTTAATGGCTCAATTGCATTTTCTCGGCTTATTTTTTCTTCTTAGCGTTTGTTGAGACTAAGCTTACGGTTGATGGTAATATACCGATCCATTCCGGACTGTATAGCCACTTTTTAAGGTGTTTGGGTTTTCGTCGACCTCAACTTGTACAACATCAGCCACAGTGAGCTCTGCCGTTGGAATTACTGACATTTAATAAGATCGGACTCTTAAATTTTGAGGGGGTTGAAGGGTGGACGATGAGTTTATCTTTACGCTTTCACTGTTRCTTTGAAACCTGACTGAAAAGTATGCGTTGCTGCGCTAGGCGGATAGCCGGCGTGCATCTTTTTCGCGTTGTCTCTGGGCACGGTTATCGCTTTGGCTCATAATTTTATCATTTACCTATTTTTTTTTTTTTTTTA
>NW_017534764.1:665226-687704 GCF_001853355.1 Bactrocera latifrons | reverse complement strand
TTAGTCTCACTAAAGCTCCAGATCGGCTGTACCGATTTGTTTAATTTTGGTCTTGAATTATTTGTGGAAGTCCAGAGAAGGTGAATAAATATGAAAATGCTTACATGCTTTTGTTTTTCCTTTGATGTGTCCTCCGTCGTTCAAAAATAATGTTAAAATAATAGTTTCTTAGAATTTTTTTACCTTTCAACTACATATTTATTTTCAGGAGGTAAAAAATAAGTTCAGTTTTTCGTCGTTCATAAATGATTTTGAGAGTGGCTTCAATAATTTAGATTTATAAATCTTAACTTTTGTCACAAATGAAATTTCTGAGCTCGACCATAATATTGTGATTTGACAACAGGATGATATTTAATAGTGACATTTGAAGTTTTGTGTTCGTTTTTGTATTGATCTCGGTGGGTTCAATTGAAGATTCCAAGCCAGGTCCTCTTCCTCTGCTTCCCTCAGTGGGTACTGCGTCGACCTAGCTAGCGTAGCCGTTATCTTTTAACTTGCTGAACTATGTCAATGTCATCGTATATCCCAAACAGCTCATCTTTCCAACAAATGCGATATTCGCCATGGTCAACGCTCAAAGGACTATAAATGTTTCGCAGAACCTTTCCTCCTAATGTCGACTCATCAGATGTTGTCATCGTCCATGCCTCTACACCATATAGAAGGAGAACTTTACGTCCGAATTGCCTACTTAGTCCGAAGTAGCACCTGTTGGCAAAATATATTCTGCATGGGATTTCGAGGCTGTTGATGCTGGTTCCAAGATTGACGAAGTTATCTACACTTCGGAGTTATGACTGTCATGAGTGACGTGGGAGCCTAGTCGGGAATGCGACGACTGTTTTTTGATGATAGGAGATATTTCGTCTTGCCCTCGTTAGCCACTAGACCCACTCACCGAGCTATAGTTTACCCCCCCATCAACTAAAATTATATTAAAATCAGTTAAAAATAAGTACGAAAAGACTGTTATAGAGTTTAACCGAGTATTTTATACTTACAAGAATCAAGGCCAGGGAAATAAGCTTAAGGAGCACACTGTTAAAACATATTCCTATCCTCTGGAATAGGAAGCCAAGCAATTGTACAGCTTTTGTCCGAAACCGACTGGATTCGGTAGAGGGCGTTCCTAGCTAACGAATCAGCGGTTGGTCAGTTGTTTCCGAGAACCTGGAGGGTCACGAAAAACACTTTCGCTCGTCGTGTTTCTGTGGGTGGTGCAAGCCGAAAATGCATCATTCGTTAGAGCAGAGGTACACGATTAAATYTTTTGTAAAACTCGGTAAATCTGCAACAGAGATGTTATCATCAAGCAGGCTTACCCAGATGTTGTTTTAGCAGAAAGTGGTGAGTTTCGTTTGCACTAGGCCTTTTTGGAGAGCCGGAAAGATGTCGCTGATGAAGACCTGCGACTTTGACAAACACTGACAAAGTGAATCGTGTGTGCAAAGTTTTGAACTCAGACCGTCGACTAAGTATTCATTTAATTATCCATACGTTAAATTTATCAAAATCATATAACAGTGTAACCGAGCACTTGAAAATGCACAAGATGTGYGCGAAGATGGTCCCAGAAGTGCTCACTGAAGATTAGAAATAGCAGCGTGTAAAAGTGTGCCAAGAAAGTTTAAACATGTGTGAAAGTGACCCCCRAATTTTCGAATAACGTAATAACAGGACGAGTCATGGATCTTTGCAATCTTCCCAGTGACATAGGCCGGCGTCCAAAGAGAAAACGATGCTTATTGTCTTTTTTGACATCCTGGACAAACCATTAACGCCAAGTTTTACGTGGAAATATTCAAGAGATTCGAACAAAGGGTCAATCAGATCCAACAAGACATCGCAGCCCTTTGGAAGTTGCACAACGACAACGCTCCGGCTTACACCGCCTTTCTTGTGAAAAGCTWCCCTACAGCCCCGGACTTCTTTTGTTTCCTTGCCTGAAAAGACGGATGAAAGGCAAGCAGAGGGGATCCAAGCACCATGAACCTCGGCTCGGCTCTCCCTTAATGCCTTCAATGATTCGAAATCTCGCTGGCAACGCTGCATTGACGCAGAAGGAGACTATTTTGAAAGTTATTATAGAATTCAAAATTCAATAATTTTTTTTTTTTGAATTGCCTCTTTAAACCCTCTATATATATATATATAAGTCTGATCACCATATTTATACTCATAAGTTAGAGTAACGAAAATAGTTATATGTAGTACTATACTATATGAAAATTTGAGTAATTCGTTCACACGTTTTACATAGTTTTCTAATTAAACCATAATATAAAAATTTTATATGTTTAGTTGATTTTGACGAAAATTTTAAGATCTTAAATTAAGTATATGGGAGAGAGTATTGACCCCGATTTTATGTCTTTTTTTTCCAATAATACATGTTGGCCAATAAAGTCATATTAGGTATGCTTATAAAGTCTAAACGAAGTATAAACACGATTCACGAGTAATCTCTCTGAATTGCAATTACTCTCACATATTGATCGATATTTTCGGTAAAAAGTAAACTATAAGCACTGGGCTTACATATTAAATATTTAGGGGCTTCAACAATTTTGGTTCGATTTACGCAATTTTTAGTCGTAATATGGTACATTTAAAATGCACTATTCGTGCAAATTTTTTTTCTGATATATTATTTAATTCGTGATGTGTTTGCTGCATAGTAAAAGTTTTAATCGTCCAACTTTTACCACGGCTCCTATAAAACCCATTCATAGCTTCTCAGGGGTTTAATGTAGTTAGATATATTCTTAACACTACCGTTATGTGGTGAGCGAGCGGTGTTACCAACCATTTTCATTCAGTTTCATAGGTCGTTATAGTGTGAATTCTTATAGCATTTGCGCTGGACGTATTTGGTTTTTGTAGATTTAATGGCTTAGGATATATGGTTTGTACTAYACATTACACTTATTAGAGAGGAAGGTCGTGCCCACTTTCTTACAATATTCTTCCCACAGGTGCCCTTTGTCACTGCGATCCCCTGCATCAAAGTACATTTATATACCATAATTAAGTGCATTGTTATGACCTTTTATACGTTGCCAGTTAATGTCATTTTGTGGACGTGGTCGTGGTCCGATTGCGCCCATCTGCGCGCTCGATCCGTTTTTTTTTCTTTGTAAAGGAACGCACACACAAAGTTTCATAACGGTATCTTTACTTTTATTCAAGCTACAGCTTGCACGGATCTTCAACACGCTTCATCGTTCTGATCATTTATATAAACATAATTCTATATCTATTGACTTAGTTATACAAACACGGCCGCGAAGTACTTATAAAGAGCATGCAGCATGCATGTAGAGTATGATCGGATCGCATCCCCAACGACTAGAATTTAAATGTGCTCTGCTCAATCCATAAAAAGGAAGACCCACAATCTGTGGCAACTATCGTGGGATAAACCTCCTCAATATCGCGTACAAGGTTCTATCGAGCGSATTCTGCGAAATCTTTAAGATCACCGTCAAAAAACTGATTGATTCTTATCAGTGTGACTTTAGAACTGGCAAATCATTCAACCGACCAGATATTCACCATGCGCCAAGTCTTGGAAAATATCCGTGAAAAGAAAACCGACACTCACCACCTCTTTGTCGATTTCAAAGCGGCTTTTACAGCACAGAATGTCTGTACTTGATCTTAACTTGATCTCCCCGCAAAACTAATACGGCTGTGTAAACTGACGTTGAGCAACTCCAAAAGCTTCGTCAGGAATGGAAAAGAACATCTCCGAGACGTTCGATAACAAACGAGGTTTCAGACAAGGCGATTCCTTATCGTGCGACTTTTTCAACCTGCTTCTGGAGAAAATAGTTCGAGCCGCAGAACTAAATAGAGGAGGTACCATCTTCTATAAGAGTGTACAGCTGCTGGTATATGCTGATGATATTGGTATCAACAACAGGTGCTACTTTGGACTAAGAAGGCAATTGAGAAGTAAAGTCCTCTCTCGGCGAACAAAAACCAAACACTATAAATCACTCATAATTCCCTTCCTGCAGAGGCTTGGACGATGTGAACAACTGACGAGTCGACGTTACGAGTTTTCGAGGGAAAAGTTCTGCGAAAGATTTATTGTCCTTTGCACGTTGGCCACTGCGAATATCGCATTTGATGGAACGATGAGCTGTATGAGATATATGACGACATTGACATAGTTCAGCGAAGAAAAAACAGTGGCTACACTGGCTAGGTCATGTTGTCCMAATGGACGAAAACACTCCAGCTCTGAAAGTATTTCACACTGTACCGGCGGGGTTAGCAGAGGAAAAGGAAGACCTCCACTCCGTTGGAAGGATCAGGTGGAGAAGGACTTGGAAACGCTTGGAATCTCCAATTGGCACCTTGCGAAAAGAAGAAACAACTGGCGCGCTCTTGTTAACTCGGCTATAAGAGCGTTAGCGGTTTCTACGTAAGTACAGAAGAGAAGAAGAACCCCATATCTGTTTCGATTAGTTTAAGGTGATACGTACAACCGTTAAGAGAACAAAACTATTTTGTTCTGTAGCTCTTGGTACTTGCAAGAATCAAATCCCAGGAAATTCCTTCAGGTACAAAACCATAATCCGAACAGTTTTATATATATGACCCAAAATTTTGTACTGCCTCAATCGGTATACATAAGAATATATAAATGAAACTTTATTATTATTTTTAATTACCTACACATTATGTTGCTTACTTAAAAAACAGGGTTTTCCTGAAATACTGGCTATTTATAAGATTTCAATTTGATTTTGACAGGTACATACAGTTATGATACATTCTGCCAATCAATTTAAAGCTTTCTGATAAACTGCATTTTTATTTTGTTTTGTGGTGCGTAAATAAATGAAGGTGACGGTTGAATCTGCAAACTTCCAACGACTGGCCTTGTGATTTATTAATCAGCATAGTACGCGTAGCGCCAAACGATGTAATCTATAAATAGCTTTTATATTTCTGAATGTTGACCAAGAAGTGCTTAACCTTCAGCACAACATAGTCGATTCAACACTTCACTGTTACCGATTTGTCGATACAAAAATCTATTGACGGATCGTAGTGGAATGCTGCTCGTTCCAAGATCATAGGAGCACTACGTCTGCTTAATCGCTCCAGTTTTATGTCTTGTTCGCTGTTGTTGGTTTAATTCTTGATCACTTGACATTCTAAGTTTATCTTTTTTAATGTCACTCACTGAAGAACGTCTCTTTCGTCGTCAGTGGAGCGAGCACAAAACTTTAAATGTCACTATCAAAAATCATTCGGTTGTCAAATCACAAATGTTATAAATGAGTTCAGAAATTAATTTGTGACAAAAGTTAAGATTTATAAATTTAAATAATTGAAGCTACTTGCAAGAGTAGTTTCAACGTTTTCAAAGTGGTCGTGAGGACATAAATGACAGACGTAGATGTCATTCAAACAGCTAAAACACTCGTTCGATATGCTTTTGAACCGTGCAAAAAGCCGTATTGAAGCAGAAGGAGACTATTTTGAATAAAATAAATTGATTTTGCCGAAAAAACATTTGTTCTGTTGTTTTTTTTAAAGTCCTGTTTACTTTGGAACGCACCTTGTGTCTAGTTAGAAAGATAAAAGAA
Organism: Bactrocera latifrons; assembly: GCF_001853355.1. Classification (NCBI taxonomy): domain Eukaryota; kingdom Metazoa; phylum Arthropoda; class Insecta; order Diptera; family Tephritidae; genus Bactrocera; species Bactrocera latifrons. The sequence continues at coordinate 682,095 of NW_017534764.1, read as the reverse complement.
TTCTAAGAAGCTATTCTTTTAACGTGATTTTTTATTGATGAAGGAAACATCAAAGGAAAAACTAAAGCATCTAAGCATTTTCATGCTTATTATTCACCTTTTCTGGACTTCCACAAATAATTCAAGACCAAAATTAAATAAATCGGTCCACCCGTTCAATTAATTTTTATTTAGTTCAAAGATTTTAGAATTTTTTATTTTTTTAATTCTATTCTATTCCAAACCTTTTCAAATTTTATACATACATACATACATGTTGTTCTAAAAATACCGAACCGGTTTTGATTTTTTCCAACAATTTGCCCATATTTTCTTATTTTAAGACTAAAATTTGACAAATCGGTTCAGCCGTTCTCTAGTTTTRGCTAGACTAACGAACAGCAATTAATTTTTATATATWCGATACAATATATTTAACTCATACACTGACCGCCGTAATTGACAAAAGGGTTTTTAGAGGAACAAAGATCATTATATATACATAGTATATGGGATTTCTTAGCAGTAGTAGTAGTACTACCGACCATATTTAATTTTTCCTAAATTGTTTWGCAAACACGCTACTGCAATCCCCTTTGTTAAATTGCAGTTCCATATCTTATTTTAGTGCTTAGTTATATAAGTTTTCGTTTAAATGCGTTTTGTGGACGCAGCAGTGGTCCGGTTACGCCCATTTACAAAACTTGCTTTAGTTTTTTTTGCCAAGAAACATGAATACCAAGTATTTTACTCAAGTTACAGCTTGCATGGACAGACAGACAGACAAACAACCGAATTTCAACTCGTCTCGTCATCCTGATCATTTATATATATATAAACCTATATCTATCTCGATTAATTAAATGATATTAAGAACAGTTCAGTTAACAAAACTGTAGCAACATGTTGCAAGAGTATAAAAATATGTGGTTGTTCATTGAATATGAATGGGATTGGTATAGTTAGGAAAAAGGTAGGAAATTCGGTACCTTTCAATTGCTTTCCAATTCAACGTTCTGTGGGTTTGTTCACGATAATTATTGGAAATAAAAAATGTATTACGATGATTAGGTAAAATATGTATGTTAATGTCCTCATTAAAGTACAGTGATCAATATAAGATTGTCTTTAATTGCTGAGCCAATTTTCGTTGAAATGATTTATTGTGAAGATTAATCAGCATGAAAGCTTTTCGAAACTAGGACTATGTTGGAATATTAAAGCTTATCATCAATTACGCAAATTCATACTATATGTATATGCAAATATAAGATAATCGTTTCGCTTTCCATCAACTCTTCTTCATATTGTGATAATTACAATACTTCTTTTTCATTTAAATATATTGTAATTATAACCGCATTTCGCTTTAGAAGCAATTAATAGTCTATACACTTTTTGCAATTTCAAAATCGAGTTTTATTAAACATGCATGTAAAAATCAACAATAAGTTTCTATGCTTTCTTTTAAATAAAATTTTTGTAAATAGATTTGCAAGTGGAAATGTCAATTTTTACATATAAGGCAATTAGTTTGAAATGAAAAGGGTTTCCTTTTCGTCTAGCCTTGTTATTCTGGTACTTAGCGTCATCTTCTGTTGGAAATTACTGAGACGAAATGTATGTTGCACTCACTCACACAAAGATGGCGCCGTCGCACTAAAAGGAATTATTAAGACAGCATTTTGTGAGAAGTCTCTCATGCACTCAACTCTTCTGAGAACGATGGTAGTAGTTCTCTTAGGTAATTAATTGCTAACGTACACAAATGCAGCGCTATCTAATACTCTCCGCACTATTTAGCTCACAAACACTTATAAAYACTTGCGATAGTGTAAGTACGTACAATTTAAATGCAACATTGCAAAATATCTATGAAATAATTTAAATGCTTCGATTCAATGTTTTCAAGTCGAATCAGAAAACTCTATAGTAATAGTAAAATCTAAAATAATGCCAATAAGAATAACATACACTTTTATACGTGTAAACTATTTAGAAAATAAAGTATAATAGAAATTTATAAAASAGCTGCTTGAGCTAGTGAGATATTATAAGATTATAAGAAAAATTGAGTAAGCATCATCCAATATCTAACATTTTATATAAAGTATAGTATGTACGGGATAGTAATTATGAATTATGATTATTGYCAAAATTTGGAAGTTAACTTTTTGAACAGACCTATCCACACAGTTTACCATCTTAATACAAACATATATTCTAGACTGTTTAAAGTGAGCATAGACCTTTTTATTTGGGAACTTGCATTTTCACTACTGTACGCTGTCAAAGATGAAGAAGTGAATAAGATCAAATATTTAGAAAAGGAAGAACAAATATTGATTTTAAAATTAAAAAATTTGTTACGTCATATTTGATTATTCATAAAAAAACATTTCCTTTTAATTTTGATTGGTGTTCAGTTTCGTGCCGAAGACACGAATTTGAGTTCTTTCTAGAGAAATATTATTGCTTATATCGAACGAATATACTATTCTCCAAATGTCTGTACGTTATTTTGACCATAATTCTTCTGGCAGATGGCATTATCAAATATCTTTATATTTGTAAGCTCAAGTTCTATATATTTGGGACAATCATTGCTTTGAATTTTTATATAAAATAACCACTTTGTACCAATAATATAACTTTTAACTATACTAAGAATATAAGTATAAAACAACTAGTCGACGAGTTCTTATACCTTTATACAAAAAGAGTGAAAAAAGAAAATTATGTAATATTTAGTTGATATAAAACTACAAAGCTATACAAACAATAAGTAAAATATTATAATTATATTATTACCATTATTTCGGTAGTCATATTTTATTGAACCAGCAATATGAGTTTGGATGAAAATAACTTTYATAATAATTATCTATAGCCATTATCAAAAGTAATAATGTACTCACAATACTGCTGGAAATTTACTTGACCTGTGCCTGGCAGATAATAATTCAAGAACTGATCAGTAGCGGAAGTAAAAGTAAATAACTCCAACTAAATTTTTTTTATCTTTATACTTTACTGATAATTTGATCTGAGAATATATAATGATGTATATTACTTTGTATTTTTAAATATATATTTTGTATTCTGGTGAGAGTAAGTGGTTTTCAAATTGAATTTATGACTTAAATTTCACATTGACATTTATATCCACTCAAGAAAAAAGTGAAGTATTCCTGAATATTTTTAAAAATAATATCTTACTTTGTGTGCGTTCGAATGTACCTTACAAGTGTCCACTTTATGTGTACCATTGTATTTCTTTATATTATTTTATTTTGACTGGGTTTATTTATGGGAATATGTTAACTCCATGGACTGCAAAGCAATCACGGAGCCTATTTTACAATGGCTTCGTCATATTGATCGTTTGTATTTGTTGGTGTAGTTAATATTATAAGGCATTTGTTAAATTGTATATATTTCTTCCACTTGAATTATTCTTGATTTAGAACTCTGTTATTGTTTCCTGCTTTAGTTTCGATATATAAAAGCCATTTTAAGAGAACACATTTTAGAAAGTTTTATCAACTAGTTTTRCGTAAGCAGGTCAACAAATCTGTATCGGTTTTTAATATAAATATGTATATAACTATGCAAGTGTATATAAGCAAATTGTGAAACTGTTTAGATAAGCAAATCATGTTTACTTTAAATTGTCCTGTTTAGCACTCATGACATACGTACCTTTATGTTATACATCTTCTTCTTAATTGGCGATTAAAGCCAATAATACCAGCCTGGGATATGTTATACATTTTAAATAAAAATTAGGAGCAAATATACCATATACATATGTACATATACCATGTATGTAGACACATACTATATATATATAGTATACGTTATACTTCTCGGAAAATGGCCTATTATCTTTTGCTTCAAAGAAAAATTATTATATGTAAAACGTTTACAAAGTTCATTTGTATACWTGGAGATTTATAACAAAGAACACTAAATTCTGTTTTGGAAAACTATATTTGCCGTGGCGCCAAATATATTTTCATTATCTCGTAATATACGTTGAKTCTGAATTAACCTCCCACCGCTGATTTTCTCTTTACATCCGTCTTATTGATAAGACAGTTTGTGCCACTTAGATCATCATCCATTTATAAATATATATACGATATTATACAAGTATATGTTCGTAAATATCGCTATATACATACCATATCTAGTATATTGATCCCTTCGTATACCAAATATTACCTACTTTATATTAATTTTTACATTTCTCGACTTAAATTTCATAACAATTGATTCTGGAAATATAAAAATTTAATAAGAAACTATTTCTAAATAAATGTTATACTTATTATCCACTATTATCTGTACCTCTTGTCTTTGTCGTTGTGTACACGTTTGGCAATTATCCTACAAATTTTATTGAAACTGGTTTTACTTTTGTTATAGCTCTACTCATAATACTAAAGCTGCCTTGCTTGTTTTACTAAAAATAATCCAAATAAACGTCGACTCCATTAACGATGTAGATGTTAATATATGGCTCAAATGGAAATGGATTTTTTCCATTATCCAAATGGAAAATGGACAGAATTATTCGTGTTTAGTATTGCTCTATTATCTAAACGGGTGGGTGGTATAGTTCGGAGGATAACATAATAAAAATATATGTACGATTGAAAGTGGGTAGCATAGAAGTTTCTTTATTAAATAGTGGAAAGAAGATCTGCAAGGATTATAATATATCGTATATGTAAATCTAAGTTCTTATACCTTAATATTTGTTTGTATGTATGTGTTTAAAATAGTTATATTTTGCAAACCTATGTGCTTTAGTGGGTAGCTACAATTTTAGTTTTGAAATTGCTTTTTACAGAATTGCAGAAATTGATAATTTTAGTTCAAAGGAACTTCTTTTGTTTAAAAGTGTCTCAAAGAAGTATATTCGAAGCACATTATTCATATAGCAAATAATAGAATATATTTTATCACTTATAGCTTATTTATAACATCAGAAAATTAACGAGATAGRTACAGATGCTATATATAACTAAATAATCCACCTATGCCTGCAAGCGATAACTTGCACTAAAATTAAGGTACGAATTGATGAAACTTGGCATTACTTTCTAAATTATAAATAAGCCACAAATTAAGATACAAAACTTTAATTTGTTAAATAATGTTATGAATGAATGATCAAGGATATCTTGAATGGCAAGATGATTTGAATTAAGGTGTCATTATTAGGCAAATAATTTAGGAGCTATTCTATAAATACTCAAAGAGAGAAATATAAATTTAAAATTGAGTTTATAAGGGATTCTTTTATACACAGGATATTTTTGGTTAATTTCTTTCAATTCATCATAACATTTCAACTGTACAGTCTTCGCATRTAAAATTCATTTCCAGTTTGGAGTAAGTTCAATGAATGCAGCTTTACCGATGTTGAATGCTTAATCACACTTACAATACGTTTTTCATTTTCTTCAGTTGGTTGCAATTCGTTTAGTATTGTACTGAGCAGCATATTAATTATATCCAATGCCTGAAGTGAAAAGAATCATCATCTATATATATATGTAAGTGTTAGTGCGCGTTAACGAATGAACATTCAAATATAGATACGAGTGCAATGTTTCCAAATGGCGATTGATAATACTCGGTTTTCGTGACTTGGCACATGCGGTGGTGCAACATTGTTGCAGATTTGCTTAATTGGCAATGCGGGAAGAATTTAAAGCATTGAAGTGAGATGGTTTGCCGATTTTGAGCTGTGGATGTGAATGCAGATTAACATTGGGTAATGTGACAACATTTTATAGAAACTAAGCAAGTTACCCAACTATATATATACAAAACGAATGTTACGAAGGAAAAAACAACAATTTCAAATGAGACCAATAAAAATGTGCAAATAACTTCATGTGCTTTGCTGCGTAAATTGGCCATTTTTTCTACAAATTTATGACGACAAGTAGCAATTTCTGAAGTYGGTATATTTTCGCCAGTTGCCATGGGCGTACGCTTGCACTAGATGACCGACCACCAACTGTTGACCAGCAACCGTGATAAACACTATGCTACAACAGTTGCAAAGGCAGATTTTAGGCAAATTGAATGAACACTTTCAGCATATATGTAACCGATTATTCGCTATTATTTCTGGTTGGTATTCTCTTAGTTCATTTACCAGTATGCCGTTGGTTGTCCACACTGAACGTGCAATCAGCCGTACAGCAATACTAAAAAATGTCACACTACAGAATTGTTGCTTAATTAAAATCTAATAGGTGCAACAATGTTTCTTATGGGAATTGTTGCTGCGGTAGATGTGTTGACATTGTTAAAGGAGGAAACCTGCCCATTTCAAGTTACTCCTCAATGTAAATAACTTTACAGATAGTTGAATATTTCAGTTCAACAAAATGTRTCTAAGACTATAACATAACATAAGAGTTGTCAGTAAAGCTTGTTTACGTATAAACAAGTAAAGATTTCTGATCAAAAATCTTAAAATTTCGAGGAAATTAAAAGCTATAGCAAGATTAATATGTATTATTGGAGTATATTCTATACTTGTAATGTGAATGACCATTTTGTATTGACATTAGCATATGCACATAGTATTTTATATACATTCCCATAGCATTATTAAATATATTCAAGACTCTTGGTATATGTTTTACTTAAAATCAATCTATGTAACATGCAAGAGAATATTAACATAAAATGAACTAAAGAAGTGAAAATGTGAATGCAAGTTTGTAATCTGCTCAGATTATCTTGTTGGTTAACATAGATTGCTATATTATTATCCGCGCAGGATTAAAGTTGTCGACATAAATATGAATATGTTGCGTTTTCGTATTGAATATGAAATACAGTACCGTATATGCGCTATTGAGACATATAGCTGAAGCACTCGTAAGTGACATTAATAAATGAATTAACTAGTGAAATATATTAGTACATTTGGTTTTTTCCTTTCGTTTTCAGGGTCAACAGACTTTGATAGTTTTGAAAAGAAACTAATTCGTCACTTTCTCTTTCTTTAGTTTCTTCCATTGTTCATATTGAAATGTTGTTATGTTTAACACTTTATTACCCTCCAATTTTGTTACGTTTTCAATGCATGTATTGAAACTTGTATGAACATACTTGTACGTATATATCAGTCCTCSCTGTTTGTAGCCTATTTACTTGCTATACACAAAGAAATGAATGAGTTGAAAGCCATAAAACTATTTATGGGTGTCATTAAATCATTATTATTACCGCGGTGACCTTGAGTAGTTAGTTATGCTGCCAGTGAGGGTTTTCTTTCAATTTCTACTACACTAGCCACAGCCGGTGTTTATATTGATGATCTTATTCCAATTATGAATATGGTGTCGTTATTTTTTTGTTTACGTCTTGCAATTGTATTGCATATAAATGCTGGTAAGAATGTATCGGTAAATTGAACTAGAATTCGGTATAGTTGGTTTTATTTAAACATTCACAGTACACACTATTTTTGTTAAAATTATTCAAGTATTAACATATGCCTAATTTAATGCACATGGTGAATTAAAAATATTGTATAATTTATATTAGTAGACCACCGTTGGTTAGGATTATTCTTTATCGTGCATTTGCACAATACAATCCCATGTTAGTAATATCTTCAAAGTATATGTACTTAGGTGGGAACATATCTAAATACAAWCAGTTATTTGAATTTGCCCAAGAGCAGACCATTATCGTAAAAAGACCTTTTCTGAATTTTATCAAAATAACTCACACGTATTTTCCAACATACCCGCCCATATAGACCAGTTATGCAATTGCCAAGGACGACATTTTGGTAAATACTTTTTCTTTTAATTAAATAAATAAAAATTAATTTAAAAAATTACTTCATTAATTTCTTATGTGTATAATATATAAAAGTCGTAGTTTCGAATTTTCATATTATAATACAAATTATAAAAATCAAAAGGCTATTATTAATTTTTTTGTTCAGTAGAAGTACTACAGCTATATGTYGTACGTTGCCAAACGTAGATTGCTAACATTTTCTTAATTTGTATACAAAATATCAATGTATCATATATGTTTGTATGTACATGCGATCAGAAGCGGCACCAGTTCGCTTGTAAAGACAGGAAATAAAGTTCAGTTATCATTGGGAAGATGAGCCAAAACACGAAGCTAAACAAAATTTTATAATTAATTTCTAATTTATCATTAATGATATAGTATTGTTTTAAATCGATGAAAGAAACGATCAGTTAAAACAAAATACTAAAACTTTAGAATTTTTATTTACTATTGATCAGCTCCGAAGTTTAACATGTACTATCATTTTTGAACATTGTAAGGAATTAGAATCGTCATTAACTAATGATGGATTGCGAGTATCTTGAGACCTTTTAAACTTTATTTGCTCAAAAAAATGAATGGATATCGTTTTAAATTGAAACAGTTGTGTCCTATTTTTTAAAATAAAAGGAACGATAATATCTTAATAATTAACTTTGTACTACTAATCATAATAATTTTTTAATAATTATGGCGCGGCTTTCAACTTAACTGCATTTTGGTTGAAGTTCTGAAATTCGGTATAGTTSATATCATCTTCACCTTTGTTTTTTGTGGTATTCAACAACTTTGTGTCAGTGGGGTCAGTCAGTGTCACAAAATATCAACTATTATCAAATAGTTGTAGTTGAAACTTACTTCGTTAATGTAGAAATAATATCATAATCGTATTCTTCTTTACTGGCGTTAACAATAGCGCGCCAGTCGTTCCTTCTTTTCGCAACGTAGCGTTAATTGGAAATTCGAAGTCTTGCGTCGAAAACTTTCAGAGCTGGAACGCTTTCGTCCATCCATACGACATGACCTAGCCAACGCAGCCGTTGTCTCTTAATTCGCTGAACTATGTCAATGTTGTCCCATATATCATACATCTCACTGTTCAATAGAATGTGATATTCGCCGTGGCAAACGCGTAAAGAACCATAAATCTTTAGCAAACGCTTTCTCTCGTAACGTCTACGAAAATAATGAGTGACTTATAGGGTTTGGTTTTTGTTCGTCGAGAGAGGACTTTATTTCTCAACTGCATACTCAGTCCAAAGTAGCACCTGTTGGAGAGAGTTACGCAAACCTCCGGCTGACATTGTTGTTGCTGTTAATCCTGGTTCCAAGATAGATGAAATTATCTACATCTTCGAAGTTATGTCACCAGTGAAGTGGGAGCGATGACTGTTTGTTTGATAACAGGAGATATTTCTTATTGAACTCGTTCAACACGAGATCCATTTACTTTGCTCCTTATCTRGCATGGAGAAAGCAGAACTAACGCCGAGGGTGTTGAGGTCAATGATTTCAATATCGTCAGCATACGTCAGCAGTTGTACACTCTTATACAAGATTGTGCCTACTCCATTAAGTTTTGCAGCTCGAATTATTTTCTTCAGCAGCAGATTGAAGAAGTCGCGCGATAGGAAGTCGCCTTGTCCGAAACCTCGTTTTGTATCGAATGGCTCGGGGAGGTTCTTCCCGATCCTGACCGAGCTTTTGTTGTGTGTTGTGTTGCTGAATACCGAATTCAGACATCGCAACAAAAGCAGCTTTGAAATCGACGAAGAGATGGTGTGTGTCGATTTTTTCCTCAAGGGTTATTTCAAAGTTTTGGTGCWTAGTGAATATCTGGACAGATGTAGATTTTCGAGGTCTACAGTCACACTGATAAGGTTCCATCAGCTTGTCCTCGCCACCGTGTTTGAATAGCTCGGCCGGTAATTCATCGGCCCCCGCAGCTTGTACGAGCATTACCTCTGTCGGACAGTTTGTCAATCTCTTACGCATTTCTGTATTTCTCTTATTCTGTCTGCAAATGCGTCTCGCTCAACTTTCGGTATCTATCCCATCTCCCACGTGTTGTGRTCGATCGTATTCAGTCTGTTTTCTCTCCACTGCCACACGGTACTCCTCATCGTTCCAACTGTTCTTTTGCATTCTTCGAAAACCAATGGTTTCGTTTGCAACTTTACGTAAGGAGCTTGAAATGTCGTCTCACAGTTCCCAAGTACCAAGTTGCTGGTGAGGGCTCTCAGAAAGCTGGAGTTCAAGCCAAGTAGAAAGTCGTTCATTCTCTTTTTTGATGTGCGTGTTTTGTTGCACAGATTAGGTTGCGTATCTTGTCTGCAACAAGATAGTGGTTCAAGTCGATGTAAAGCCCTCGGTGCGAACACACGTCTAAAACATTGGAGTCGTGTCCATCACAACATGATCGATCTGTTTGGTAGCTTTGCGGTCCGGAGACAGCCAGGTAGCTTGAAGAATTTTTCTATGCTGGAATCTAGTACTACAGATGGCCATATTTCTGGCTCTGGCGAAGTCGATCAGGCTCAATCCATTTTGGATGTTTCCGCATGGAGACTGAATTTCCCAAATGTTTTGCCAAAGATATCTTCTTCTCATAGGTGCGCTCCAAGAGCTCATAGAAGACATCTTTGGTCACATCACTTTTCTCTTCCATCGGGGCGTAGACGCATGTCAGAGATATGTTGAAGATCTTCGCTTTAATGAGGATTGTGGAAGTTCATCCTCCGCGAGGCATGCTAAGACTCGGCGACATAATATTTCTCTCAATACGAATCCCACACCGAATTTGCGTTCCTTCATAGGCCGGGCTTTGTGTGGCAAGGCTCAATCCTTGTGTTGTCCATCGCATTTTGATGACGCCGGTGATGTCAGCCTTCACTCTAACGAGAACATCAACCACCTGGGCAGCGGCATCTTCCCAATTAAGGGACCGGACATTCCAAGTGCATGCCCTTAATTTTTTATCTTTTTTCCATTTGCCATGGTCATCTTCAAAACAGAGTCTCTCATCCGTGGCTGTTTATGCTTTTTCATTGGTATGTTTCGCCTTCTCACTTTAGCTAACCTTCAGTGGCTTCTGGCTACCCAGAGGATACTTAGTCAAAGACCGGAAGTCATGAGCTGCTTGAGCCATATGTAAAAGAATAATTTCTGGCCATTCCCAAGTGAATTGCAAACAGAGAACTTTTCTCACTTGCGTGCACTATTACATATGTCTCCATCCTCAAAGAATAAATATTATGATATTGATTGATATTAATTACATTAGTAGGAAACTTCCGATGCTTGGTAAAGAAAGACGAATTTTGGACCTTTTATTGGTCCTCAAATTCGGTGATTCAGATTTAATCAACGTTATGATTGTTCCGGCTATTGAAGTTTGGAAAGRTTTTTTATTGTGATTCGAAATTTTTCTGGACACCTAATTCCATAAATTAATATAACATATCGTCCAACATATGCTGACAAGCTTTAAGAGTTCAGAGCAAATATAAATTATTGGATAACTGAGAAAGTTATAGTAAGAAACACAGAGAAGAAGCGGCTTCACTAAAATCTAAAAATGGTGAAAGAAAAGGCATCGAGGTTGATAAGATCATCCCATTTCTCGCTAATTTTAAAATTAGCATTGTCAATTAAAACTTTATAAAAAAAATAGCTCATAAAAGACTTTAAATTGAGATACATTTAAATTTTTTTTTTCAAAACAATTATGACATGATATGTAATTTCATGTTTTCTGATTTTTATAGTGCAAAATGAAAATAAAGATTTAAAATTAATCAAAAACATTTTACAAGAATAGTTAATAGGGACGTGAATTGGAAGCTCAAATACTCTATTCAAAATCAATCTTGTTTCTAMGGCTACAAAACTGTAGATCAGTTTTATCTGTCAAATTTTAATTTTTAAGGTCGACAACACTAACGAAACTTCGGCTGAAAATAGTTGAAGGTCTTAGTACCRAAAAATAGTTGAGTTGCTTAAACTGCAATTCAACTGAATAGAGTTTACAACCATAATAACGGTATATGTTAAACCTTTGGAATATGAGTGGTTTTTTAATAAAATGACATTTAAACGTTTCAAGAGTTATATATTTTGTTGTGAAACCGGAATAGATTTAGAACAAGCGCAGAATTTGGCATTTGCCWAGGATGGTAAATTGAATCGGATCGGTTATATCTAGCAATAATATTTCTTTATGCAAAAATGTATAAACTTGGCAATCGTAAGCAAGAGTTCGAAATGCCACGTAATTATTTTAGTTATTTCTTTTATTAATCGATTTTAAATTTATGTGTATTTTTACGTAAATATTATTATTTCTACGCTATTTTTTCAATAGAAATTAAGTATTATTATAAAAAGGTTAAACTCACCTATTGAAACGCCTCTGCCTATGGAAATAACGGAGCGGAGACGGAGCAGAGAAAAAATTGAGTTCTGACAATACATTAAAAAGAGACCAAATGACCACTTTGTCGACARATATGCATATGAGCTCAGAGACATAGTGAAGTAGCATGTATTTTACGAATATCTCGAAAACTATACATCTGAATTGTGTATATGGTATATTTCTTAATAGTGAAGACTTCCTCTAACCGTCCGYACCATCAATTCATGCACTGGACATAAAAGGGTTAAAACAAAAGAATAAAAGTAAATGACAGATTACTTACAACTGAAAAAATTTATGATTTTATCAATTATTAGTTGACGTATGTTTAAATAAAACCGGGCGAAGTGGCGTGGGTATTAAATATAATAATAATAATACCCAACGATTAACCTCCTCCCGCCCAACCGACGCGAGGGGCGCAATCCGCGAACGAGCGGAATTAGCCAAGTCTTAAAGGCAAGGGAGTTTTAAGCGTTGCGATCTTAAGCTGCKCAGCTACAGAAAAAAAATTTCAACAGCCAAAACTAAGAATTAGATTAAAGTTTATAATTTTTAAATGTTACTTGTTAAGAGTAGATAAAATAATTTTTTTAATGGTAAAGAGTGAATCTGTTAGATCAAATGTGCTGGAATGAGAATTGAAATTGTGACATATAAGGCGGAATGGTTCGTTTAACTCGAAATTTCTTCTAGAAAATTTTAAAAATAAATGTCTAAACTGCGTGTTAGAGTGAGCGGGAATGTTAAAATTAATATCAGACAAGAGAGATGGGCTACAGACTGACCCATTGATGAGTTTTACAAGAAATATTATACCAAGCATTTCCCTGCGACTAGCGAGTGTAGGGAGATTTATAAGCTTTAWACGGTTAGTGTAAGGGGGAAGATTTAAATTGGAATCCCAATGCAAATGATTTAAGGTAAAAAGTAAAAATTGTTTTTGCACGGACTCTATTTCCTCAGAATGAACTTGATAACAAGGGTTCCATACCACGGAAGCATACTCTAATATAGGCCTCATCAAAGATGTAAAACGAATTTTTGTGGTAAGCGGATCTCTAAAWTCTTTAGACCAACGTTTAACAAAACCAAGAGCACCTTTGGCTTGAAAAACCATGGAAGATGTGTGAAGATTAAAATTGAATTTGGGGTCCATAGTTACTCCAAGGTAAGGTAAGAAGCAACCCATTTTAGAAATATTGCTTGAAAACCAAGAAGATCAAGTTTATTCAAAAGAATTGAATGGKWTACTTTATCAAAAGCTTTACTAAAATCTGTGTATATAACATCAGTATTCTTATTCTCCCTAAAMCCCGTTGATACATGTGATAAAAATTCAAGCAAATTAGTTTTTGTAGATTTCCCTTTACGAAAACCGTGCTGAGAACAAGAAATTAGTGGAGAGCCGGAAGGTTATGTCGTCTGTTATAATTGCTTCAARAAGTTTAGGTATTGCAGACAACTTTGCTATTCCCCTATAGTTTTCAATAGGTGACCTAAATCCACTCGTAAAGGAATTATAAATGACTTTTTCCATATGGATGGAARTAAGMBTTGCATAAGAGATGAATTAAATAGTTTTGTTAGGGGTTGGTATATATATTTGGCACATTTCTTAAGAAAGCACGAGGGAATCATATCTGGCCCATAATTGTRTGATTGTTATAATATATTTAACTGATATAAGAAGTTTAATACTGGAAACGTGTGAAGTCGGTCTACAAATTACCTCAAATCTCAAATAGTACATATGTATACCGTTTTCGTTAATCAACCAAATTTCATGATGAATATTTCATAAAATTGTGTATAAACATATTTTCTAGAATACTTGGGTAATGCCAAAATATAATGCAATCAGTCTACCCATTCTTCTATATACCTTATATAGTGATTTCCAACATTTCTCYGATTTCAAAATGTTTGCTGGGTCAATACGTGTGAAATTTTATTTGAATTAAGTCGATTTTTCTAAGAAGTTTTGTACTTAATGCTGAATTTCAATAAAATTAGTTTAAAACTTGATCTTAACCTCACATCATTAACGTAACCATTTTTAATGCTCTGACTGCCATTTTCCAATATATTTCATTTAGCATTTTTGGCTGAATTTATACCGCATACTATATACCCGAATATCATTTGAATTACTGAGGTTGATTTTTATATAAATATCACTGAGACGAAGCAAAATATGTTAATAAAGATGTGCCTATTGTCTATAATATAAATGTAATGTATAATATAATACAATTATTGAAATTTTATACAACATTTTCTAGTATAAAGTTTTGCTACACCTGCAAGTATTTCCCCGTCTTTTATCTTGACAAATTGCGTAGTATACTTAAAATGTTCGGTTACAACCGATTTAGTCCTTCCTTACTTGTTTTTRTATTCCTTTCAAATCCAGTATGGAAAGACTAGTACCTTTTGCAGATATCAAGGGTATTAAGTTATCAACGAATTATTCCGAGGTAAAATTTATAGCTTATTAACATGGATAAACGTTTAATGACTTACGAGTACTCCTGCGTATATGTACGTAGATGTGTTAATTCTAATATATGCATGTATGTATATAAAAAAATGTACAACATACGCACACTCGAAAGTTTTTGCGTGACAATTTTGTAGCATTTTGGTAAGRCTAGACGAAAAGGCGGCAGCATTTTTAAATTAATAAAGTTACCCGAGGCATGAGCAAAAGTAAGCAAAAGTAAATATAATAGASGTTTGGATATAATATATGTACATGCTAAGTTTAAACAGCCGAAAATATATTGTATTTGTTTAGGCTTGGGTGCTAATACTTATATGGATTTTATACTCATATATACATATCGTCACGTGAAATGCAATGTTTAGTAGTTCATGCTAAAGTATAACTATAATTTTTGATACACAGTTTCATAATTCATGTAGAACGTAAATAATAACTTAAAATAAAATGTAATATATTCCCTCTTTGTATATGATTAGTACTGGGTCAAAAGCTTTTTAAGGGTATAGTCTACATAGGAACAAAAATTAATAAATGGAAAGATGAATACTTCGGAATTTTCATGAATTACTTACAAAATTCAAACATATCACTAATTATTTTWAAATTTTTAAAGTTTTTATACTTGTACATATTACCTAAATTTGAGCAATAATCATAATCATAATTTTGTAATAATATATCATGAACAATAAAAGTCGTTGACTTTGTTGAAAATGTAGGATTCATTGATATTAATTAATATTTTTTCTTTGCTGAGACATATTATCTTTAATTTATATTGTGCAACTAATTTCTAACGATATAATTTTATATATGTACATGTAAGTACATGTTTTAACAAATAACTTCGAATATGYATTCATACATATATAAGTAACATATGCTTCTACATATATGTATATCTTTAAGTGTGTATTTGAAAATGTGTATTCGAATTCCCACAGAACCACGCCCTGTCTGCGCACGATTATAGGTGTGTGCTTGGTGTTTTTGTCCTTCTATGTGATATTTGTATATATAAATGTGTAGATGGCGACGGCAATGGTAGCGGAATCGGCAATGCAATGGCTCGGCTATGCGATAGCTCGGCTACAGAAAACTCATACAACAGGTAAACCGTCGGGCAGACAGTTTGTACGGTTAGTGCGCATATACCCCTAGCTCTACTTCTTATTCATAAAGCAAAGGAAGTGGTGCAATTTATAAATAAATACTGATATGAAATAAAGAAGGGAAAAAGTGTCTATAAGTAAATGTGTACCTTCCACAGCGTCTCAAAGCTAAACATTTTCATGATAAAATGGGTATAAAAACTGACCCGAACAGGTATTTTAAAGATCTTAATTATTAAAGTAAAAACAAAACACATCTTACATCCAACTGTTTATGATCAAAAAGTTTTTGAATAAAAAGCTTGCTACACAGCGGAAAGATCAGAAATCAAAAGTAACTCATGACATAGGTACAAAAAAAAGCAAACAATGTTTGTGAATGTTTTTTCTCTGTGCAATAAAAACTTTAGGTACTAAATTGTTTGTCGAAGGACATAACTTTCTTGGTAATATTTTAGTCGTATTACAGTGCTCAAAAGCAGCTTAGAATAACATAACTTCTTATTTGAATTGAAGTGTATGTGGGTGGCATGTGGTTCATATTATATTACTTATCTATCTGTTGTACTAATGTTTATATTTTAAGAATTATTAATAGATTAGCCTGGAAATACACGTAATACAATATACTATATTTGAATATATTAATAAACTTATTTGGAAATGTAACACGTTACGTCATATAATATACAATCCTTGGCTATTTAAATATGAATAAGGATATTGAGTACTATATTAAGCAATTGTATAAAGTAGTGTTTGTCAGGACTGCGAATAAAGAAAATAAACTTAGAAAGAACTATTTTATAATATACTACCAACGCATGTTAGAAACCCTATTTAAGTCTTCTATATAAAGTACGGTTCAGATAAGCAATATTAGGTGAATAAATTGCAAGCGTTAAATTCAAAAAATATTCCTTCACATTAATGACATACGAATAAATTAAATATTAAATGTATTGTATTTTTTTAGTAGCAGATATTATAATATATTATAT
>NW_017534764.1:659732-665041 GCF_001853355.1 Bactrocera latifrons | reverse complement strand
GCTAAATATATGTATCAGCAAAAGTTTTATAATTTGTCCAGAAAGACAGATTAAATAGATTTTGCTTTGAGCGGCTCCACCTTTCATTTCGTAACTACTTAAATAATTAAAAATTGTTGAATAGAAAAAGGGCTGGTAAATTCAGACAGATTTTAAACTAAGGATTTTGTTTATAGCTGCTTCTGTTTATACTTTTACTTATTTAATAAATTATATTACAATAGATTTCACTAGCAATTAGAGAAAGAATTTAATCAAACACTATACAAAATTTTGTATTTGTTTCAATTTATTTATATAACTGATGAAGATATTACCACAAAATACAAAATGCGACATCAGTTGAGTCAAGATAAACAGTTGGTTATTTTCCGTAGCTTGCCCTGTCGTGACGAAATCAACAATTTTCCAAGTTATTTGTTTTTACTCCTTTACTCTTTGCAACCCATGTTGATATCCTATCTAATCTTGCATCTAATAAGCATTTTCAATCAGCTTTTATGAGAAAGCTGTAAAATGGGAATCAAGTACCGAAGCATATTCGCTGTTCACATTATATAAACACAAACCCCCTGTGCAGCGAAATGTACTTTTTTACATTCAAGTACTATTGGAGAAAAGGAATGGTAAGAGTACGCGCTCAATTACGCCATTTATTCCAACTCTCAACAACTTAATCCGTAAATATTTTAAAATGTCAGCAATATCAGTAACAGGGTTTTAAAACGTCTTAAGATATGGTATGCRCATATTTCAAATCATATCATTGCATATTTATTTAACAGGTATAAAATTAACTTCTTTAAATTAGGATATTTGCACTGCTTCATATGTGAGTAGCTGACAATATACAGCACAGCGTATACAATTGCGTTCACATCTTTAGAACATTGTGAATTGAACCGATCCAATTATGCTTCTTATATACACGAATCCATTTTTTTTTTTTTTGGATATTTAATTTTTTTATTTGGGATATTAATCACATTCTTATTACAGTGAAAGTACATTCGATGCCACTATATATGGAACTCGGGTTTTTTTTTTTTTTTGCATGGCACACATTGGTTTTAATAAATCGATTGTGACATTCGCTATGTGGCTTGTGGCGCCGACCTGTTCGAACCACATATTGTCCAAGTCCATATCATCCAATTCGGGCCAAAAATATTCGGTGATCATTGAGCGGTAGCGGTTTCCATTCGCAGTAACGTGTCGGTCGTAACCATCACGGAAGAAGTACGGCACAATGATGCCGCCGGCCCATAAGCGGCACCAAACCGAAGTTTTTTCGGGATGCAATGGTGACTCATGGAGTACGTGTGGATTGATGCGTGACCAATAATACATATTTTGCTTATTGACGAAGCTATTCAGTCTGAAATGAGCCAAATCGTTGAAGAGTATTTTTCGATGAAAAGCCGCATCATTTTCAAGTCGTTGCTCAGCCAAATTCACGACCATCATCCTTCAGTCCTTATGTCAATTTTATCTTGTAAGGATGTAAGCTAAGCTCTTTGAGCAAAACTCCCCACAACGACGTAGCCACCCAACGTTTGAGAACGAGGTGTCAGAGACTGATTTGGGGCACTTCATTGACTCAATGRCACGGAAATATTTTTTACTGTGTCTGTGGATTAAAATCTTCCAACTAGGCGCTCAATTGCTGATCTAACGAGACGATTATGACGGCCATAAATTGGACATAGCGCTCTCAATGTTGAGGCCACTGACTCCGAATGTCGGTAATAAGTTTTAATAATTTCAACTCATTGTTGGATCGTATAACTTTATATGATGAATGGCAAACCTTACTAAAGAGAAATGTCAAAAGAGCAGGAAAAGCTATGGCGTAATTTTCTGTCCCTATTGTACTACTTTTGTAGCTCCCTATTGAAAATCACGTTATTTATTATTATATTTAATAATATTGTAGAAGTACCTGAATTCGCAATATTTTGAAAAAGAGCAGTGCTATTTACATAAAATTATAAATATGGCTGAATTAGTTCTTTCGCTTTACGTATTTTAGGGTATTTATATAAGGACAACGTTATACTAGCAAAAACGCTGGGGAAGAACAAAAGGTGGTTTTTGGAAATATTTCTCTACGTTCATACTTTTTCAGGGTAAGTATTCTGTTTGCACTTTTAAAATTAAACCTTTTTAGTTACTGCTTTGTATCTTTTATTACATCATCTTGCTTATTCAATTCTTCTACTATCTCATACAGAAGGGATTCACTTTCTGAAGCTGTATTCGTCTTGAAATTCGTTTCTAATATGCAGTATTTGCCTTTGTTTTATTAATTCAACCTTCTTAGTTCACTTTACTTCTATGTGCATTTCAAACTTAAGTAGTCAATTATGTATATCGGTGTGTTTTGAACATCATAAGATTGTGTCAATAGATGCTTTGTATTTGAAAATTTTCTTGAAAAGGTTCGTATGATAGTCCYTTTGCAATGACACGGTTGCTAACTTTTATGACTCATAAAAAAGATTCACTTTAGCGGAAATTCGTACAGCGGAATATTGTTTGCCTTCGATTAATTTTTCGCCTTACTTATTTTATGTTGACGTACTCCTTTCCTTACCATTATCTCTCCGATTAATAGAAGTGAACTTCGAACAAAGGTGTATTTGTTGAATCATGAAAAAATAAGAATATTTTTTCGAAGTGTTTTATTCATGTATGTATATAAATGTAGGTCTATTTTAAATATTTTGAAATAGAAATATAAATAAGTTTTTGCAGTTTTTGCTCTCATTGAGTAGTTTTTGTATTTTCCCATTCTTTTCATAGAATACACATAATACATATGTGTTATTTAGTTCTCAGAACAAACTATTAAAGAGAATATGTGGTGGAGTGTTATATGTAAAATATGCTGAAAAACGGAGTTAAAATATAGAAATAGTATATGTACCAGCTGTTCTAATTTCRACAGATCAGATGATTGGAAACTACTGTTTTGTTAATTTTTGATATCGTCACCGTGGATGAGGCAACTTCTCGATGACTTCGCGACCTTCCCTTTATGCTTTGTGCCACTCAAATAAATACTTATGATCGTGATAAAGTAGACTGCAACATTTTTAAACACACACAAATTGGCRTATGGGGATCAAACTTAACAGAAACATAAACAATATTATACAAATCTAAGAGCAGTTTTTTATACCCTGAACAGGTATAATTTTTTCACGAAGATCGCAACACCCAGAAGGAAGTGTCGGAGAYCCAATAAGGTATATATATAAATGATCAGTATATTGAGCTGAGTCGGTTAGCCATGTCCATCTGTCTGTCTGTCCATTCGTCCGTCTGTCTGTCTGTATATATACGAACTAGTCCCTCACTTTTTAAGATACCGTTTTGAAATTTTTCAAACGTCATTTTCTCTTCAAGACGCTGCTCATTTGTCGGCACGGCTGATATCGGACCATTGTAACATATAGCTGCCATACAAACTGAGCGATCGGGATCAAGTTCTGTATGGATAACTTTCACATTTGACAATGTATCTTCACAAAAATTGGCACACGTTATTTTCTAAGGCAATTATATAATATACGAAGAAATTGTTCAGATCGGCTTACTATAGCATATAGCTGCCATACAAACTGAGCGATCGGAATCAGGTGCTGAATGAAAAACTTTTGCATTTGGAAAGATATATTCACGAAATTTAGATTATTTAATAAGGCAACAATGTAAAATCCGAAGAAATTGTTCAGATCGGCTCATTATTGCATACAGCTGTCATACAAATCGAACAGAGTCAAGGGTTTGAATGGAAAACTTTCGCATTTGACGTGGTATTTTCACAAAATTTGACATGGATACCTGCTTAAGGTAATAATATAATATTCTAAATAATTGTCCATTTTGGATTACTATAGCATATATACAAACTGAACACATAGTTACCAAAAGAAATGCACCTGTGAAGGGTATATTAGCTTCGGTGCAGTCGAAGTTTATCCGTGGGGCATTGGTGAATACAAAAAATGAGATCCCTACCATATTAGTAACTTTCCAGAGTGGAATTAGAAATAGTATGGACATAAAAAAGTATTCAAATAGAGTTTTTTTTTTATATTTCTATTTGATAAATATATAAATTTCTGTCGTGAATGTAGAACAACATGTATGTATATTGTGTTCTAAAACTATTATAAAGAATATTAGAAATATATATTGAAAGTAGTTTTAATAATATTTATAATTTTGCTTTACAAAATGGGTCTTATTCGATATTATAATGAAATGGATCTGCTGGTATATTAAATAGTTATACCTTAAAGTGCAAGACAGATTCGATGATGCTGACTTCAAACGACGTCATTTGAACGTTGCTGTACTATGCGCATTGATTATGCGAAATGTGAATATTAATATGGATGCATTATATAAATGGGTGCTWGCATACATATCTAAAATTCGAAAATTAACAATAAACATAGTGTATGTATCTGAGTTGGGCAAATCCTCATCAACTGAGCTCTTATTGCCGGCGCTGAATTGATGAGATGGGTTGCAAATTTCGCGGGTAGCTGCGAAGGCAAAATATTCTGAAAATGGTAATCGTTGCTATGATGGGGGCGCATAGTAAAAATTTTATTGCAATATTTTTAAATAGTGTAGAATATACTAATACACGTATATATATGTATTCATCTACAAGGATCGTTCCAAAGTAAACAGGATTTTTTRAATCTAGTGCCCCTGATGACGCCATCTATATATCGACTAGTGCGTCAGCTATCTTTATCGATTGTCCAGAGGGAATTTCAGGATTGGAAGTGAAGCTTTTGCGTTTTAAGTGTCAGTAAGTGTGTGTTATAGGTGCAAAAATGAGCTTCGAACAAAGAGCCAACATTAAATTTTGTTTWAAAATTGGTAAAACTTTTACCGAAACGTTTCAATTGATGAAACAAGTTTATGGCGGTGATTTTMCAAGTAGTCGTGAGGACATAAATGACAACATGTGGGCCAATCAAAACCGTGATCACCGGAAATTCCTTCGAAACTCTGCGTAAATTCATCAAAAATCAGGAAAAATCATCAAACTATCGCCTTTGACCGAACACTTGGGCTTACGAAATGTGTGTTCACGGTTTGTTCCGCACAAATTGACTGACGACCAAAATTGCTCAGAATCCGTCTCATCGATCGACGCTTGTGACTGATTATTTGACCAAAAATCATATTTTAACCATTAACTTCCCTGTATTCACCTGATATGGCACTTCTCCTTTTTGGAAACATGCTTTTACCCTTGATAGGAAAGCGTTATGCAGACG
>NW_017534764.1:623692-658722 GCF_001853355.1 Bactrocera latifrons | reverse complement strand
GTGCTACTTCGGACTGTGTAGGCAATTGAGAAGCAAAGTCCTCTCTCGACAAACAAAAACCAAACTCTATAACTCACTCATAATTCCCGTCCTGCAATATGGTGCAGAGGCTTGGACGATGTCAACAATGGATGAGTCGACGTTGCGAGTTTTCGAGAGAAAAGTTCTGCGAAAGATTTATGGTCCCTTGCGCGTTGGCCACGGCGAATATCGCATTCGAAGGAACGATGAGCTGTACGAGATATACGACGACATTGACATAGTTCAGCGAATTAAAAGACAGCGGCTACGCTGAATAGGTCATGTTGGCTTCACTTGGAATATCTAATTGGCTCCACGTAGCGAAAAGAAGAAACGGCATGGGTGGATGAGCTATCAGCTTAGCTATTCAAATACGGCTGCGAAGAACTGACACTAAAAGCTTGCCCCATGATTGCAACCTAAGTGTGTTCTGCTCAATCCTCAAAAGGGGACTCCATAATCTAGGTCAATTATCGTGGTATAAGCCTCCGCCTCTATGCCGCTATATCTGAACTATCTAAAATAACGTTGACCAAGCACCAAAAGCTTCGTGAGGACCTCTGCGAACCGTTCGATACTAATCAGGATTTCGGACAAGGAGACTGCCTGTCGTGTGACTTCTATATTGTTCTATAGAGAAAGTAAAATCTTCTATAAGATTGTATAGCTGCTGGTATACGACGATGATGTCATTGGGATAAGGAAGCGAAGGAATGAGGACATGACGAAATATCTCCCCAATAATGCTGATGATTAGCGCGTTTAGCTTAGAATTTAAAAACATTTTCAAGTAAAGTGCAAGAAGTGATATTATAAATCATCTTTGTTTGTTGCAGTTCTAAYGGGTCACTCGTTAATCTCGTCTCGTCTTAGTGACGCCTTTATACATTTGAAAAGTCTTCACATATTGACTTTGAACCTTGAGTATAAAGATAATAAATTTTTGCAAATTTAATTAAATTCTTTATTGTACGATTAAGTAACGACTATTGGATTTTTGGATAATTGAAAAAAGTTTTTTAGACAAAAGAAGAGAAAAACGCTAAAAAAATCCTATTTTTAATGAGTCAGGAAATTTGAGGTTTGAGACAAACCCAAGCTGCACTTGTAAGATAAACCGTCGGGTGCCCATGCTTGTCGGAGAAGCATAAAGAAAAGAGCGGCGTTTGCTCAATAGTATATTTACTGGAGGAATGAGTGGAAATACGTCATATTTCCAGACACACAAACGCCTTAAAGGCCCTGATGATTTAAGCTTCARTTCACAGAATGTCGGCAAAAACATGGTCAAAGAATAAGACGCAACTTTGAAGTTGGTTGTGTAACGTTCCATCATATGCGGCTGTGTTCAAAAATTAACTAAAAGAAGTATGCAGAGTTGCTAAACGATGTGCTAATTACATTCATGGCAAATAATGTTGAAACAGAGTAAGGAAGGCAACGTCACCATACAAGTATCGAAGGAAGTGATAGAGTGGTTTCTAGGCAAAATCAATTCATTACAATCTGCTTAAAAATTTTTGGGGCATGATTGTATGCAATTCATTCGCCTTGAAATTTCAATCTATTATTTGTAATAATTAAATACTTTAAATATTTTAAATGAGTTTTTAAATTCAGGGTAATCCAATCATAATTCCTTGGTTCGATTAAACTTATAATTACTCCTACGCTGTACTTCTAACTATATTTCCCGTTCTCTGAAATTGTTAAAAAAAAAAAAAACATTTCAGGCACGGCACTTTTCAGATCCCTGCGATCTTACTTCCGTGTTGTTAGCATTACATTTGTGACCTTATATTATTCGACCCAAATATGTGGAAGGTATATTCATATTAACATATCTACATACATACATATTATGTGTTAACCCACATTATAAATATGAAACATTACTAACATAAACAGTTCGAAGTTAGCTGGAGAATCGGAGATGACTTTTCGGTTAGCTTGTTATGATTTATTTAACCGCCTGTCTGGCTAGTCGGATAACATTTTGGTTGAAATTGGTCGTCAACTCACCAGCAATACTAGTAGTAGAAATTTCAATCACTTTTTATTTCAGATTCGTATGTTTGCAATAATGTCGTTCGAACTAGTTAGCAAAAAACAGAGGGAGGGGCAAAGTTTCATAGTTTGGGGGATAAAAATGACAAACKAACAGAATATTATTGACAATGTAACTTATGTACAAGTAAGCAGTCRCTATGAGTCATGAGATATAAAAATTGCATTCAGTCTAACGAATTCAATATGGACAATACAAAAAACGTAGAGAAAATACGCGATGCTACAGTGTATCATTTCCTTATAAATCAGTATGTGTACATAAGATAAAAAAGAAAAAAAAAAAAAAATTTATTCATAATATTTTATACGAACTTTCATCTTGTAAATTGGTTATTTGGTTATAGAAACAGCCACTGACAGCAAGAACGAAATGTTCACTTTGAAAACAATAGTCTGAAGATWCGAAGTGGGCAAAAGTAAATAATATTGCACAAATATTATATAGTATCATATATCTTATAGTTGACATTCTTGTAGTTGATACAAAAAATTATATGGAAATAGATTAAGTAAGCAAATGTTTTATATATATTTTTCATATGCTGTGTCAAAGCATCTTAGAAATTTTGTTACAATTTCATCATAATAAATATTATTAAATGAAAACGATTAGTAACGTCAATGATGCTTTCCATAAACACGTTTCCTACGTTAATGCCAGTTCAGACGATAAAAAGTCTTCTGAGTGACATTTAGATGTATTTTCTTTCCCGAATTTCGAGCTTTTTTAGTATTTAATAGAAAGTAAGTAATATTTTTTAATCCATTTTCTTTTAATTTCTTTAGTTATATTCCAGGATTTCACAAAATAAATTGATAAAAAATAAATATTTATTTACCTACTGCCTCCTTTTCTATTTCAATACAAGGAAATGAAAAATAAAACAATGAATACAAATAAAGCTGAAACAACAAATGTCTATGTCGTATAATAAACTGAAAAAAATTCTTAAATGTTTTAAAAAATTTAATAGTATACTCTTACACAAACTAAAAAGTGAAAAATAGTTTCTAATATAATCTGACAAAAATAATAAAAGAAACGTACTCTTTATGCGCTGAAAAAGGGTAGGTTCCTCAATATGCGAACCAAATGGCACAAAGGCAATTTTCACAGGGCATGATAGAAAAAGTAGAGTAACCTCACACAGCGAATTTGGTTGAAATTAGTCGGAGATACAGGATTTCAACAAAGTGTGGGTAGTGCTACGCCCGTTGTTAAATTTTTACAACTTCTACTGTAAAACACTTCCGATAGTTATGAAATTAAATATTTTTGGAGATTTATTCAGTGAGTTATCAGTACTTTACATCGTTGTTTTTAATTATCCTTTAAGTTGGATCAAACTGAACACTGTTAAACAACGTTACACATATTTATGTATATCTTATATATACCATATATGTATATAATATTATTAGATCCGTCAAGCGTTGTTGCGGCTATGGTATGCATTATATACTGTTAAACCACTATTTATTATATTATTATAGACATTATTGCCGGTAAAAGAATAAAAGGATTTGAGGTTTAATTTAAAAAATAATTGCTTTGTCAATTGAAATAATAATTTATTTCAGTTGACAATTTACTCAAAATATAAATAATAATTTTTATTGTCTTTTATTTAATTTTAAATTTTGAACATATTTGTAATTTCATAAATAGCCATATATTTCTTTATTTACGAGCTTAACATATTAGAGATACAAACTATACCATCTTTTAAGTGTGATCAAATAGCTCACAGCAACCTTACTAAAGTCTGTTCAGTAGCTTCGGAATTTCCCCCAGAAAAACGAGATACGCAACTTTTTAAATCCTGCAACATGTTGCTCCCGAAAGTTTTGTTAACATAACGGTTGTTTGTATCACCTAAAACTAATTAAATTAGCATCGTATCTTTTAACTGTATTTTAAGATTTAGTACTACAGCTGATCTCCGTGAGCTCCTATAATAAACAAAGTTTTGCGCCGACACTATGTCTCTGAAGTGGATCCTCTAAAATTAAAAGATCGAACAGATTTCTTTAAAGTAAAGTTAAGTCTAGTAATTAATCGAAGGAATAAGCGAAATAAAATTTTTGGACAAAATGGCGCTTTTTCCAAAAAAAAAAACTCGATTTTGGACTAAAATTTCTCCTTAAGTATATAATAGAAAGTCGTGTTACCTACACCATTTATAACTCAAGTACGGCGGAACCGATGTGGCTGAAAATTGGTCATAAAATACTGTAAGGTCATAGAATACTGTTTGTCTCTTTATGTTAAAATTAAATACAATTCATAAATACAAAAATTATATTTCAAATCATAAGTATTTGTTAAAAATTCATGATGGTAAGAATCACGGAGATATTTAATTTCTTCAAAAATAAAAAAATAACAATAATAAAAAAACACATACCTTTATATATTAAAGAAAGTCGTGTTAGTTACACCATTTACAACACAAGATCGGCTAAACTGATTTGGCTCAAAATTGGTGGGAYGGTATAGCTTAGAATCGGGATACTTTTTATCTCTTTATGTTAAAATTTAATACAATTCATATATACAAAATTATATTTCAAATCATAAGCATTTTTTAAAATTCATGTAAGAATCATTTAAAAATTTTAGTAGTTCAAAAGTTGATAGACATAAGTAAAAATTTTCATATCCATACATGCTTCGTACATGCTCGTACATAGGACGAACCCGTCAGATTGCTACCAAACCAGGCAGGTTTATTAGGACAAACTCGTCAGATGTATTTAATGTCACAACAAAAAATGACATTGACATTTTTGTCATCAAGACATTCCGGATACTTTGCTAGATTATGGATGGAAGAAGCACATTCATTCATAACAAACCAAAAGCGATATCTAGCAGAAAAACATAGCTAAATAATTAGAGTGTTGATAAGAAGATCTATTATAATTTGAAATATACACAATACATCTTTTCAAAGCATTGCATAGAGCAGTATTTAATTAGTATTTAAACAAGAACAATGAAGTATATGCGACCATATAACTAAATCAAGATTTTCAAAAACCCTGCTGATTTCCTCCTTCTTCACTGGCRAAGACACCGGTTACGCGGTCATAGCCGAATTTACAACAGCGCGTCAATCGTTTTTTCGTTTCGCTGCTTACCGCCAATTGGAGATTCCAAGTATAACTAGGAATACTTTCAGAGCTGGGGTGTTTTCGACCATTCGGACGACATGACCTAGTCAGCAATGCCGCTGTCTTTTAATTCGCTGATCTATGACAAAGTCGTCRTATATCTCATACAGTTTATCGTAGCATTCAATGCGCTATTCGCCGTGGCCAATGCACAAAGGTCTATACATTTTCCGTAAAAACATTCTCTCGCAAACTCGTGAGGTCGACTCATCATATGTTGTCATCGTCCAAGCCTATGCACCATATAGTAGGACGGGAATAATGGGTTACTAATAATCAAGAGCCTTTCTGCGTTGGATTTCAAGGCTGACATTGTTGTTGTTGTTACTACTGTTTCAAAGATAGACGAAATCATMTACGACTTCGAAGTTATGATTGTAAGCAGTGACGTGGGAGCCTAGTCGCGAGTGCGATGACTGTTTGTTTGGTGGCAGGAGATATTTTGTCTTGCTCTAGTTCACTACCAGACCCATTTGCTTTGCTTCCTTATCCAGTTTGAAGAAAGCAGAACTAACTGTGCGGTTGATGAAGTCCATCATATTAATATTAGCAGCGGACACCAGCAGCTGTATACTTTTATAGAAGATGTTCTTTCTCTACCATATTTAGTTCTGCAAGTCGAATTATTTTCTCCAAGAGAATATTAAAGGAGTCACTCGAAAGAAAGTCGCCTTGTCTGAAACCTCGTTTGGTATCGAACAATTGGAGAGGTCCCTCTCAATCTTGACGGAGTTTTTGGTATTGTTCAACGTCAGTTTACAAAGCCGTATCAGTACTGTGGGGATRCCACATTCAAGCATCGAGGARTAAAGCAGATCGTGCTGTTSAATGTTGAGGTGGCTTATCCCACGGTAGTTGGCGCAGATTGTGGGGTCTCACATTTTCTGGATTGGGTAAAGCACATTTAAATTCCAATTGTCGGGCATGCTTTCATMTGACCATATTMTACTAAGAAGCTGACGCATGCTACATATCAGTTCATCCCCCCGGCATTCGCCGCTTTCTTTTGCTTTACACAGGTAATTATTATTCGAACTTCTTCGTGGTCGGGCAATGGAACGTCTGCTCTATCGTCATCGATTGGGGAATCCAGTTCGCCTTCTCCTGGCGTTATGCTTTCACTGTCATTCAGCAGGCTGAAGAAGTGTTCTCTCCATAATTTTAGTATGCTCTGGGCATCGGTTACTAGATCATTTTTTGGGTTCTGTTCGTCATCGCATCTTTTCTAGCATACTCACGCATTTCGCCTCTCTCTTTTACTGTCAGCTCTCGGTAYCTGTCCCATCCTCCAAGTGTTGTGGTAGATTGCGACGTTGCGATATAGGCAGTACTTTCTCTCTACTGCCACACGGTACTCCTCATCATGCCAGCTGTTCTTTTACATTCTCCGAAAGCCAATGGTTTCGATTGCAGTTGTACGTAAGGAGTTTGAAATGCCGCCCCACAGTTCCCTTATACCGAATTTTTGACGAGTGCTCTCAGAGAGCAGGAGTTCGAGTYGAGTAGAAAATCGTTAGGCTATCTGTTGTGATTGCAGCTTCTCGACATTGAACCTTCCTTGTGTTTGTTTGCGTGCGTTTTGCACAGAGGCGAGTGCGAATCTTGGCTGCAACAAAATAGTGGTCCGAGTCGATGTTAGGACCGCGGAGCGTACTCAGGTCTAGAACACTGAAGGCGTGTCTTCCGTCTATCACATCGTGATCGATCTGGTTGGTGGCTTTTCTATGCGGAGTCAGCCAGGTAGCTTAATGCATATTGTGCTGGACGCGGCAGCTCCCATAGGTAAGCTCCAAATGTTCATAGAAAACTTCTTTGGCATCCGTCGGGGCGTGGGCGCAAATCAGCGATATATTGAAGAACCTCGCTTTGATGCGGATTGTGGCTAGACGTCCATCGGGGTGCATGACACTACTTGCCTCAGTCGTTGTCGCGTCCATCGTATTTCTTATACGGCGGTGGAGTCGGCCTTCACTCTAACGAGGACATCAGAAGTTTTTTTGGCTACCCAGAGGATACTTTGTCTAGGACCGGAAGTCGTGAGTTGCTTGAGCCATATGTAAAAGAATCGTTTCTGGCCACTTCTATGTGAATTGCCAATTTGATTACATCCTCCAAGTATATAGTATATGCATATATAAAATTGGTTAAATTGCGATCTTATGGTTGTCTTTTTACACTTCAGGGTATTTTTCTGGCTTTGATTCTTGCAAGTTCTCCCGTCTTTAAGCATGGCAAGTTGAAATAGTTTGAATCATTCGGTTACAGTGGAACTTATCCCTTCATTGTTTCTTGGCAAAAAGTGAGGACGAGCTCTTAGATGGGCGTATTTAACTACTCCCACGCCCACAAAATGTCTTTCAACGAAAACTTATAAGGTTCATTAAAAATAAAAATATTTAAGTTTTCTAATTTTCATGCGTRCTTCCATGCTCTATCTCTTCGAGATGAATTAAAGAAACAAATGTATTAATTTAGTTTATTTTACCAAAATGTGAATAATTATTTCGGTTGAATAAGGGCATTCAGAAGAAATATAATGCGTTTGAACACATGCCTTTGGTGACATATAACTCAATTAAGTCAAACGTTAGAATATTTTACATTTCATACGAAAGTTTCTATGCAAGAACTTTTCATACTACGGTCCGAACTGAACTGCATTAATCCGGATTAATTCAGGAGTTATGGCATTGACAGGCAACATCATTAATCCGGATTAATTCAGAAGTTAGTGAAGATAACTCCGTTGCTTACTCCCATCTACCCCTCAAAATTTTGGAGAGCTAGCTGTATTTTCGTTGGCAACATTGCAACACTGAAAGTTGCGTTTCAAAAGGGGTTCAAGAACTACACAAATCCACAAATGCTCAAAATCATTACAATTTCGGCACATTTCTTAGATAATTGTTTCATTGACCAATTATCAATATTATTTTTAACCTCTACATTTCTGTTTCTAGTTCAAGTCTGAACATTCTGGCACTCATAGCCGCTATTCAGGACAAACGGCTTGAACCTATTATTAAGGTGGTTATCAAAAGCGTCGGCTTTTCTTTTGTCAGATCTACACAACGTCTACATATGTATATGAAATATAAACTTCTATTTAATATATATTAATATTTGGTGATTCACAATGATATATGTATTGTTATTATGAGAAATTAAATGAAATTATCAATTTTAGGAGTCCTTGTTTAATAACAGCAGACGTCGGTCAATAATCGTTCGTCAAAGGCAATTTCAATGGAAAAAGTAATGTTTTTGGATAAATTACTGAACTGCATAGTTGTTATTGGCGTAATAATCCATTTATTTTAACGATGCTGTTCAGCACGGTTCGACAGGCATTATATTGCGAACATAAACATAAGTTACTGTCAACTTCTTGTATATGACTTCTTACTAGCATTACCAGTGAAAATTGACAAATTGAATTCTTCTTCAATAACGCCGTCCATTTTATTTTATGTGCAGGCAAACAAATATATTAWTATTGTAAACAAGGGATATATGTGTATAACACACTACTCGCAACTTGGAGCATTGACTGTTTTAATGATGGCGACTTGTGTTTACTTTCAATAATTTATGTATTTAGATGACAAATTAATGCTAAGGCTTAAGAAGTTTTAGAAGAAGCGGTCAATTTTAGTTAGATGGGTAATATTCTCTATCCATTGAACATTTGACATTCTTAAAGCTATGCAATATTTGTCCACRTTCTCTACAGAGAAAATTGTGAGTCGATTACAACACCGCTAAGAACCGCTATCAACCGATAGTTTAGAAATCGTTATATGGGATGCACGTGAGTTAGAGTTGATTATTATCAGGGAAGGTATCCCCTTAATTTAAAATACTGTGATATTCTCATGTTCGGTATTTGGGGACTTGAAACGATATGTTCCGATTTCGAACGTTATCAGAAAAAATCTAAGCGAATTTAATTTTTTTTATATCGGAAGTAGTCGGATTTCTTTCATGTAGCATAAAATTTTCCAGATATGGGATACTCCAAATTTGGTTCAAATTCAACGCCACTCTAATTTTTACATCGATTATTTTTGCCCAGTATAATATAGCTTATAACGATTTTTTTTACCGAATCAACGGACTTTTAGAAATTTTGTTACTCTCGCTACATAAATATAAATAGAAGCATGTATATGATACAATATAATATAATACAAATTTGGCATGAACCCACTATCTAATAGGTCTAATGCACATATCAGAGAAACCATTAATGCTTTCAAGCTATAAGTGATATTTTTATGAAATTATGATGATAAGTTTTCTTAATGTGTGTAAATAATGTGGCTAGCCGCTGAATATGAAATTGTTCCAGACCTTAATTTAAATTTCATGTACTGATTTCAGGTACTCAGGTTGCTGTTTTTTTATACCCAATATAATAAATTGCTGATTTTGATGTAGATATTTTTGATGGGAAGCAAAATGTAGCAATGAATATACGTGAGTCGATGACTCACAATATAAGGGATGCCAATTATAAAGGCGATTCATTCGAAGCTTCGACAATGACTGCTGAATTTTTACGCAACCTGTTTAGGATATAATTTATATACTTTATTTTACTATATTAGTTCAGTATAAAATGTTCGATTACACCCAAAATTAGCGACTCTTTATTTGTATTGGGGTGATTATTARTCGATTTCACCCATCTTCACGCTGTGTGGTGATATTGTAGACTACTTCAGTAGTTTATGAGGTATGAACAGGTGTGACCCTCATTTTTCAAAAAGTTTAAAACCCCAGACAAAGAATGCCAAAATTTCGGTTTTGAGTTTTGCTGCTTCATTTGTTCCTTAGTTAAAATTCTTGACGCTTACAAGTCTCCTCACAGAATCAAGGAATATATGATCCAAATTTGATCAAGGTATCTTTTGATAAAGTTGTTGTTTGCATGATTAGAGCGACAGATGGTGACAGACTTCCGGAATTCAACATATTTTGCCCCTTTTTTGATATATAATACGTATCTTTATGACAGTCTGAATTATTTTTAGGTATTACAAACAACTAATATAATCTATATATCATCATGTTCTCGAAAAATTATTAATAAAACGGAACTTTAGGGAAGATTTTCTCAACTTAACCTTTTGTATACAACATACATATAATGTATGTTTTGAATATCACTAAAATATATCTACATAAACATTTCTGAAATTATTAATTCGTGTTTTGAATGGAATGTCAGTAAAATTTRGAAAAAGTAAAGCCAGTTTTCTATTACGAGCAATATTTTGGTTGCAACTATTAGAAGTATGTAGTTTTTGTAAAATAAAGACTATAGTACATTCCACCGTAATAATAGATACCTTAGTTATGTACCAAATTAAACACGTACGAAGTGGGTGTGATAAAGTAGGCAACTGTTTCACTATTTATGCAAAGTGTACATTTATATGTTCTTGTAATACTCACATTCAAACAGTAGGCAAACTTACTCGTTGATCCTGGGAGGCACAATATAACAAGTTAAATGAAAATAACACCATGTATTGCGTGTGAGTACGTGCCAAACATATAGAGTTTTTATGAAAGTAATTTGCAGAATTCTTGATTTAAGTAAAATATATTTTGGACTTTTTATGCGATGTAAGAAAATGCAATTTACTACTACATTGTAGAACATGTTTGAAATCCAAGTAAAAGAAGAAGAAAAACGGTAAATTTTATTTTTGGCATATGGAGTGCATACTCATTTGTTAATACGTACTTCTGTATTATATGGTATTACAAATGTGTATACATACTCTGTTTCCTTTCTATCATGTACTAGCTTATATTTGTTTGTTTGTGTATGGAAAAAGATTTATTCGACTAAGAAAAGTGGGAAGCATTCTGCAAGTAATGCATACTACAGTGTATTTCAAGTGTGTGCGTCATGAGCGGTGTCATGCCAAGCTTTAGAATGAGAATTTCGAAATATGGGCCTGATATACCATAAGCAAAACTTAAATTTTACTTAAAAAAGTAAGGAGGGCTAAGTTCGGGTGTCACCGAACATTTTATACTCTCGCATGATAAAGTGATGATCGAGATTTCAATTTCCGTCATTTACATATTCTTTTATTTTACTGTAAAATTAATTAGATTAGATCAATGTCTGTACTTTGAGTGTTGAATTGTATTTTCATTTATTTTAACTGTGTTGATTTACCGATATTTTCGGTGAAAAATTAGTTAGGTTAGGTTAGGCACTGAGTTATTCGTCTTCGATATCAGGGTCCTTGAAAAGTTATAGTCCGATCACGACAATTCTTCCGCGGTTGTGAACCGATTTTACCCATAATTCGTACATGTCATCAGGGTGTTAAGAAAATAGTACATACCGAATTTCATTGAAATCGGTTAAGTAGTTCCTGAGATATGGTTTTTGGTCCATAAGTGGGCGACGCCACGCCCATTTTCAATTTAAAAAAAAGCCTGTTTGCAGCTTCCTTCTGCCATTTCTTCCGTAAAACTTAGTGTTTCTGACGTTTTTTGTTAGTCGGTTAACGCACATAACCTTTGTATGGGAGGTGAGCGTGGTTATTATCCGATTTCTTCCTTTTTTGAACTGTATATGCCTGAAGGAAACGACTATATAGAGTTTAGTTGACATAGCTGGTTTCCGAGATATGTACAAAAAACTTAGTAGTAGTTTTTCCAAAAAAATTACGTCCAAATATCCCCCTTCCTAATGCGATCCTTTGTTCCAAATTTCACTTTAATATCTTTGGTTATGGCTTAGTTATGACACTTTATAGGTTTTCGGTTTTCGCCATTTTGTGGGCGTGGCATTGGGCTGATTTAGTCCATCTTTGAACTTAGCCTTCTTATGGAGCCAAGAAATACGTGTACCAAGTTTCATCATGATATCTGAATTTTTACGCAAGTTACAGCTTGCACAGACGGACGGACAGACATCCGGATTTCAACTCTACTCGTCACGCTGATCACTTTGGTATATATAACCCTATATTTGACTCTTTTAATTTTAGGACTTACAAACAACCGTTATGTGAACRAAACTATAACACTCTTCTTAGCAACTTTGTTGGGAGAGTGTAAAAAGTAAGATAAGAMGAAGTAAGAAAATTGTAGTTTAAATTGCTCGGTAAACTATATATAAACAGATGATCGGAATTTACTACATTAGTGATAAGCGGATCACTTACCAACATATATGATTTCAGAATTAAACTATATTATATATGGAAGTGTCCAATATTATATGCTCAGTTAAGTTTTCTTAAGTGATGATCTGCGGTATACACTTTTATAATACTCTTCTTCTTCTTAAATGGCGTAGACCCCGCTTACGTGATAATAGCCGAGTTAACAACTGCGAGCCCGTCGTTTCTTTTTTTCACTACGTGGGACCAATTCCAAGCGTAGACATGTCCTCCCCCACCTGGTCTTTTCAACGGAGTGAAGGCCTTCCTCTGCTTCCCCCGGCGGGTACAGCGTCGAATACTTTCAGAGCTGGRGTGKTTTCGTCCATTCGGACAATATGACCTAGTCAGCGTAGCCCCGTTGGCCGGATAAAAGTCCGGGTACGTTCCGATGAACTATGTCAATGTCGTCATGTATCTCATACTTTTAAAATCTTGATATTATGACAGTCCTTGGCCGGATAAAAATCCGGGTCCGTTCCGATTACGTAGACCCGACTGTCGTGGGAACGTAGCCGCTGTCTTTTAAACCGCTGAACTATGTCAATGTCGTCATGTATCTCATATTGTTTTCCCAATAACAGGGAATCTTTGTGCAAACAATGGRTAAAATAACTATGTTAGTTATATAGGAGCTAAGGAAAGTTTTCACCAYATTTTACCCATTGTTTGCACAAAGATTCCCTGTTATTAGAAAAACACGCTCTTTCAATTTTATATAAATATAATATAAATAATATTTCTAATGAAATGGCCGATATTTTGAWAAAAAGTTTTTTCATTTTCGCATATTCGGTATAAGGGAGCTGATTTGCATAATATCATGATCACAAAGTGCACATCTCTAAGGAACACGTTGTGAAAAGCTTTATCTGGATACATTGAATACTTCTTGATTTACATATACATATACTGGAAAGTGAAATAATCAGATGGAATTTAATGATATGTTATATGAAAAGTAGACGTGGTTGAAGTTTATTTTTACCCATATCTACAMTGTTATCTAAAAATGTCAAGATAATATAACCAACCGATTTTTGTTAAAATTTAATGTCTATGATACATTTAGTTATTGATTTAACGCGAATGGTAGTTTATAACAAACCCGTGATATGGGGTAAGAACGTTACAATCCAATTTCATTCAATTCCACACTGTTGGTTAGAGTTCTTACAAGAATTGTCCTGGGTGAATTAGCTTTAGTGGCTGAGGCTATACATATGTATAATAAAGCTATAAGAGGGCATGGCCATGAATATTTAGAACGAACGAAGAGACAGATAGTCACTCGCAATTCAAATCTTCTCGTTATCCTGTTAAATTATCTTTATATATAAGAAGATTACGTTATACGTTGTTTGTCCGCAATGGACTCCTAAATTTCTGAACCGATATTAGTAAAAGTTACCACACTGTGTACAGTTCAAACCAACTTAGAAGATAGGATAGTAAAAACCATTCCTAAATAAAAAATAAGTGAAAGCTTTATTAAATGGACACTCAAGTAAGAGGACAATTCTACTAACTGGACAGAAAGGCAGCCTTAAATTCTTTATTTTTTCAATGAAAAAAAGTTGTATGAACATATTCAAAATTAAACCTAAAATACAAACCCTTGAATTTTTATACCGACAAACACGTTTTCGCTTTTATTCGTAAATCAAATTTTCACTGTATAGTATAGTTTATTATTTGAATAATATTATAAAATGTATACCACAGCAACGCGTGGCCGAATCCTCTAGTGTATGTATAAAATTCCATATATGTATGTATGTATATCTCGATTAGTTTTAGGTGATAAAAATAACTGTTAGGTGGAAAAATTAATTTACTATGTAGCTACATGTTTCAAGAGAATGTTCATGCCTAGTGTGAACATTTTTAGATGAAGTACCGAAATCCGTGTTAAAAAATAGATATGTTTTCAATCTTAGTAAATATGATGTTCCTAAAAATAATATGTTCGGTTTCAACTTCACAACACTGTGCAAGTACAGAAAGTTTGTATTATATGGTCATCTAATGGTATACTGGTGTATCGTAGATCAAATGTTTTTGTGGTTCATTTCTTTTTTTACCTATGCTGAGTATGACACATATACATATAAATAAAACCATTTTGATGCTGCAGATATTGTAAAACTTATTTTGCAACTTTTATGAGGAAGCTGAAACTTGGATTTAGTGTAAACTGCCGCTGCACAGAAATRGCGTTGTTATACGAATTTATGGTTAAATCGATATGGATATGTAAAAATGTATCTACGTGAGTACTAATTTATATTGAAGAGGTCGTCTTTATTTATTCTGTTTTATTATAATTCCATATTGATGTTCAAAGTTGTTAAAATTTTAAACTAACTAAATATCTAGTTTTATCATGTGAAAATTAAGAAAAAATATAGTATGTATCATATGGATATTAATCAGAAAAATTTGCTACTAACTATTCAGTACATTCATTATAAATATTATATTGTTGTTGAATATTTATTAGTACCAACTGGATTATTTAGTGATGATAACATTTTTAGTATGCTAAAATTAAATATAATTGCAAAATTGAAATATTTCTGTTTCTCATTTTATGAAACTAATTTATATAATTTATGAAWTCATATTTTTAAGGTTTATTATTTATTTTAAGTTTAACCGAAAATTTCTAGGAACTAACTAAGAAAGGTGTAGTTCAATAGTTACATTAAATAATTAATTTGTTGACTGAGAACTAAAGGGATCAATAATGGTAAAATTTCAATAAAAACGTTTCCGCACTTACAAAGTTGACAGAAAGTCTCTATTTCCAAAAGGAAAAGTTCTGATTAATACATAATAAAGAATTCTTTTATAATGAACTATTTTTGAGTGCCTTGGGTAAAAAAGTACAATTTTTTTAAATTTTAATCTTTTTAAGGAATAAAAAAATAATTTTATCCTCAAAAAGCATGTGATTTGTGAATTTGATAAACGTCATTTATTATGACAATTTCCTTTGAGCAATAAAGAAATTTTTGGAAGTTTGGTTGAATTTAGTTGAGATGATTTTCTTAGTACTGGTTTGCAATGAAAAGTAAAACCAATAAAATAAGTTCCCTTGGCGTTGATTAATGTTGCCATATCTATTAAAATTGGTCTTAAATCCAAAGCCACCATTGACCATCCTTGGAATTCAATATTACGGTATTTGAAGTCACTAAATATTCACTTACTAAGTAATAACATTGCTTATTGATTGCTTACGATGTTGGAGGTATTTAATGAAAATAACCCCTTTGCGGATATCGGACGGTGCGTAATCATTTCATTCTCGTGCGTATGATGTATGTATGTCTCATTCATTGCCCATAATTGCAACAGAAGCAGATCATTACCGCATCTAGATGGCAACTTCATAATACTCCCCTCGTAGAAGCCCCTCCTTATTTGTAACTCGGAGAGCCACTTTTCACAAGCCTCTTTTGAGTTCAACTTTACACCAACAAGGGCGTTCGCAATGGACAGGAATAGATGGTAATCATTTGGTGCTATGTTCGGGCTATATGTATGCGACTAAACTTCCCATCTCAGCTCCCGTAGCTTCTGACGAGTCATCAAGAAGTCCGGCTTTGTCCTGGCGGAACACTACATCCTTCCTGTAGGTAATTTCTGGATGCTTCTGGTCGATCGCCTGCTTCAATCGATCAAGTTGTTCGCAATAGATGGTAGAATTAAGCGTCTGGCCATAAGGGAGCAGCTCGTAGTCGATGGTTTCCTTCCAATCCCACCAAACACACAGCAAAAGCTTCGGTTCATAAGGTTTTTTTGTGTTTTGTAGATTATGTAAAGATGTTTTTTAAAGGTGTGTAGCATTATCAGATACGAGCTCAGTAGGGCTTTATACATAGCTGCGAAATTCAAAAGACAAAAAGACGGAAGGGAGATATTTTCCAAGCTAATACTTACCTAAAATTTGAGAAATATTGAGAACGATTTGAACATTGAGAACGATTGAATGAAAAGTATTCAAGTTAAGATTAGGTAATTAGTTTTCCTTAAGAATGATAACAACAACAAATCCCAATTACCGAACTATACAACATCTGATTAAGGAATTTAGGGCAAAGTTAATTGCAGATATTAGGAGAGAGATATTAAGCAAATGCGAATATATTTCTATTATAAATTTGTAAAGTAAAAATATTTTTTTATTATACCCATGATGGAACTTTATGGATGGAGTTAATAAATATAAGTTTCTGATACTTTTACAAGTAATTACTTTCAAGTTTAACAAACATTAGGTATTTTTTAGAATATCGAATATAATTTACTTTCACTGTTACTCAAGTGTGTAAAATGAACCAAATACGCAGCTGGGCAGTTTGCTGTCAATTCTTAGATGACCTCGAATATAGAAAAGTGTGAGATATTCACAATCGTAAGAAAATGTTTTACTTATGGTATAGCGTTTACAACAATTGTAACACCGAAAATAGTAAAACAGTTCTAACCTTATACTGTAAATCCTGTCGCTACCATTTGTTTTGCTCTAATTCTTAACTATGGCCTTCCCCAAACAAGGCCTGAAGAGCAACTAAGGCACAGGCAGTTTGCTTACGATAATATTTATTATATTGCAGTTAGAGCACATTAAGGAGCGGGCATAAAAAATAACTCGTTTTTAATGTTTATGAAGGCCATTTGAAAGAGTGAAAAGATCCAAGAGTGGTTGATAAATGTTTTCATGTGTATGGATTCGTTCATTTACGAGTTCAAATAGAATGCAGAAAAGGATTCAAAATTTGAATGGCTCTAAGGCCAATTATTATATTAAACTTAGTAATATAAATTTGATTTCCTTACCTACTAATACAACATCCGTTAGTCAGCCGTTAATCAAGGCATTATACATAATTTCAGATGTCACCACACAAACGATGTTATCAAATAAATTTTGACAAGAGTTAATGACATTCCAATGAACAACCTTTCAAGAACATATGACATTTATCTGATACATAAGTACAAGAAGTACATATATGCCCAGAATTCGGGTCAAACCAAATCATATTCTGAAGTACTACAACAAATTCGCTGCAAAATTCAATAGTGATAACGTCACTACATTTCAGTACACCAAACCTTTTAGTAGTCATCATGAAAACTTTTTTATTAAGCAGAATCAGGGAAGGTTGCGACAAACTATGATCAAAGCAATTTTTAAAGCTCAAGCATATATACGGTTGTCAAACAAGTTGCCGCTGAGAGGGCGTAGTTYTAGTTTTCTTCGTCGCATCGGGTCAGGCTATACCTTTTTGGAAAGCTCATTTCACGTGCTAAAACGTGTTTGATTGATTGTCGTTTCTTTTAAGTCGTTCGTGAGTTAGSGCGTCGCAAACATGGAGCAAAATAAAAAGAAAATACGGCATATTTTACAGTACTACTACGATAAAGGCAAAAATGCATCTCAAGCCGCCAATAAAATTTGTGCAGTTTATGGATGGTTTCAACGTTTTCGTTCTGGTGTAGAGGTGGTCGAAGATGCGCCACGCTGCGGAAGGCCTGTCGTCGGAAATTGCGATAAAATCGCTGAATCGGTCGAAAGAGACCGGCATAGTTGCAGCCGTAGCATCGGTAAAAAGCTGGGCATGAGTCATCAAAAAAAACTTTATGAACAATTGAAAATTCAATAAAAATGCCGCAAGACTTTTTGACAACCTAATATGTATGTATGTACATGTTTTTATTGTAACATTTTACAAAAGAAACATGAAATATACAAACAAATGTATCAATAAATCGAATTTATTTAAGAAGTGTGTCCAAATTATTAATTAAATGTATATTCATGCAATCCCCTAAGTGGACGAATATTGTGGAACAACCGTCAGTGTTATATTATAAAAGTTATAAATTATATACCTATCTGTATATGATGTAGTATTCAAGACGGTACAAGTTTTATTTAGCAGTGCTTAATTCGGAAACATATGATAGAAAATTCATTCGATGATAATATTCGCTGGCTAAGTTTATTTGATCAATCGTTGAAATCAGCGCATTGCCGTAAATATAATGGAAATTTTGCTTGCTGTTTTATTAATTTAGTCTAGTTGAGTAAGCATTTCAAGGTCTTAATYTAATCGGCTAGTCGAACTCCAAATTAATTGCCAAAATTTCTTTCACCAATTGATATGAGATAAAAATCGCACTTATAAATATTATAGACTTTCTCAAACTACGCATGGCATGTATCTCTACTACAGCTGTGTAAAAAAAAACTTAAAGCTGCACCAAAATGTGCTACATATATTTGTTAAATTATAATATGTACGTAGTTATTTGTGTAAACTCTTCTCTACTGATTCAGTTGTGAATTAAGAATACAAATTTTTATGGTTTATATAAATGATAGAAATGAAGGAATATAGGAAGTTTCAAGTGATTACGTACGTAGTAGTCCCCCGCTGCTTCAACGCTTTTCACTAGACATCCTTTAAGAAAAGTGATGCTTGGTGTTTTAGTCATTATTCACAATCGCAACATTTGTAGTCTGCTCTTGTTTTGTTCATTAATTTTCTACGAAAAATACGAATTTCCCAAAAATTTGTTTTAAGGAAATCGTCAACAAACGAACCTTTAATTTTTATTTCACCGTCAAGTACTTGAATATAAACATTGTTTGCGTCATATCATATAAAAAGTAGCACGAATTCAGTACATCGACTAGAAATTTCTTCAAAATTTAGCGCTTTGTAGCAAAATAACAAGCTAGAGGTATTTTCGAAATCCACGCAACATTGTGCCACTTAGTGTGCAACCATTGCTCGATATATGAATTTCGAAATGTGTGAGTGGAAAATTATGATGACATTAAACTCGTATTAAAACACTTACGTTTACTCACAACACACTTACGTACTATGTACAAAATCATACAAGAATACTGGTATTTATATAGGGTGTTCCGAAATGAACGCAAGATTTAAATTTGGCGCCGTTTCAAAATCTCTTCCCAATTCACTAAGTTAAAACACTATTTCGACCATATTTCAAGCCAAGCTTTCATTATTTTTGTTTTTTTTTTTTACGCGTTGTCAACACTTTACTATATGACTGGCAAATTTAAATCCAGCGTTAATTCTGARGCACCCTTTACAAACATATTTATTATTTCATACATAAATAGAAAAGTATAAGCATATAGTCACCTAAGTAACCACCCACTTGATTCTGCGTTTTCGCATTTGATTCGAGTTTTCAATTGAAAAGTAAAATCGCTCAGTTTACCGTCATAAAAGGTTGGAAAGGCCGTATTGGCAACAATTTCAGAACAAAATGATATTATTTATTTTTATTACCCTAAGAGAATGTAGAATTAATATAATCATTTATACTTAAATTGTTTTGGCCAATTAAGTGTTTCTATTTCTGGTCGAAGGTATGTGCTAGTTCGTGGCCATTAACGTTCAATAATCAATAATAAAGTGAGGGGTTTGAGTACATCCGACTATTAGATACTATCGAAATGAGTATGAGTATGATAGTAAGACGTTTAAACTTCATGGCGTAATAGTCATTCGTCGGTGTGTCGATTGTCCGACTTCGCCTATATGCAACATTAGCTCGTCAGAATACCAAAAAATACCGAGAACGCGTTTACTAGGTTTGAAGAAAATATCGATAATTCTACTTAAGCTGTCGCTTTTCGAACAACTGGATTAAAGGAGAGACATAGAGTATTCCCGAAAATCAGTTCATATCATCATATCAATATTTTAATGTGCAATTAAGATACTATTGCGACTACTTTTGATAATATTTTCATATATAGTATGTATATGTAGCTTTGAATTTTATCTTCCTTTTTGATTAGGACATTTGCGTGAAATATAACACATGAAAACAATGAGTATTTACTTTTAATTTTAATATATATTTATTTATATGTGAAAATGAATGAAATGGAATGAAAAATCTTAAAAAAATTTAATTTACTGATTTCCTTTATTACAATTGGCTTTGTTCCGAATTTATTGGTCAATCTTAGTTAATGTAAAGTAAATCAAAGCAGTCCAGATTTCCTTCTTCTTAAGTCAAGCAATTCGGTATACTTATAACATGTCCTTAAGTGTTTACGTTACGTTATGAATAGGACTATAACCACGACTACTTCCTAAATATTAGAACTCCAAATTCCATCTGATACTTAATATATATGTAAATCAAGCCTTATACACGTTTATTAGGCTTCCAAGGTGGTTGGTATTGCAGATAAGGAGAATCTTATCACACAAATCTGTTAAGCTAAAACATATAAAGAGCTATAACTAACATCCAGTGGAAAGGAGTATCTGCGATGACAGGATGGCATTTTGCAAATTTGCCCCCAAATACGTTATAAAATTATTTTCGAACTTCATGTTGATTTTTTACCGCATCGATCGGTCAAAGCAATACATGCTTTATATAAGGTTTTTTTATTCATTTCCTCATACATCCCATATACTGAATTAGCCTCTTTGATTGCGTTTATATATTTTTAGAGTTAAYTAGGTTTATCTTGATATTAACTTTTCGAACATGCAAAATTAGTAATGAAACTGATTGTATGAGTTATAATATTCAACCGGCTTTCTTTCTTTTCTTACATTTGTCATTGACCTCTAACATTTTACTATATAATTTAAATAATGGTTTGTAATTATATTGCAACAAAATTTTTTTAATTGGGTACTTAGAAAGGAATGCAGAATTTATTAAAACATATCACTCATTTAACGTATTCAAAATGTTTCATATATAATATGTGTGTCAGAAGTTACATACCATACGATATTATTAATACTGCTAACACTATAAACCTTTGAGCTGWTAGATATTTTAGAAATCTTCAAATTTACATGTTTTTATTTATTTATTTTTTGTATATATAAAAGTGAGCAGAGAACCCATTAACTGATATGTAATGAGAAAATAAAGAAGAAAAAGGTTTTTAATACGGCTGTGAGTTAGTTTGTGTATGTGTTTATTGATTTTATCAGCTATGAAATAAGAGTAGGTTGATTTGGTGAGAACCAAGAGAAAATGAGAATATAAGATTCAAGCTTTGCGCATTCTGCAATTGTGACTGGCAGCATTCAGTTTGCAAATGGGGCAGGGCGATTGGGGGTAACATTTGTCAATATTCTAATCAAGCCGTTTCAAATTGCTGGATCGGTGATTACTTGAATTTAATTTAAAAAATTGTGAAATTTCATTTAAACGTAACTGTTGTGAAATTGTTGTGACAGGTTAAGAACTTCTCGCGAGTGAAAATCGGTTCTGTTGCAGTTCGGTCACTTCAAAGTGAAGGTTGTTCTTTTTGTAACACATAAATGGAACAGCTTTTAAATGCTGAGGGATGAGTGCTTATATTTCATTTCAATACAAATACGGTCCTATGCAGGCGTTTGCGCAATCCACACRCGAAGAGACATCGCAGAGGTTCAGATGCTGATTCGTTTACTGTTTTAGTTACCACTATCCGTCGGTGCTTCAAGTGTACATCGATTTCATATAAAAACCATGTTACGCCTTCACGGATCATCGTTACCACGAGAATGCCACACAGCCATGAAGTGAGCAGTCAGTGACAAGGGCTGGTGCGCACGCAACAATGTCAGGTAAATGACTGAAATACAACCAGCTAGAGCAAAAGAGGTTTCGACATCGAAGCCGGCTGCTCTCGCCATTGTACCGTTGTCATGGCAACGGTTATAATGTGTATTTATACCAGCCCGTTCAACTGGTCTGAGTTAGAATGAAATGGAATGAATTTCAAACAAGTGTGAAAGAACAGGAAGAGGGTGGTCCGACGCCATTATAGTTCCATTTAAAAAATACCACACTGTGTGCAAACTCAACAGTACCAATGAAAAGCAGCTTGTGATGTGTATATGTCCTTCTTTATTCAAGAATTATGTTTAGAAATATGTACTCCAGAACACAATTGTCCATTTATAAGGGTTAAAACACACACAAAACKGCACAAGTTGCGAAAAAGTCAACGAGAGTAGAGACAAACTTAACGAATGTAAGAAAGCGAGTAAATTTTCATAGTCAGTAGTGTAGACAGAAACCTTAGTAGGTGTGTCTTAACTAAATAGCAAAACAAAAACTAAAAAAGGGATTTAAAAATCTTTATTCGAAATGTGTCCAAGCCGGTGGAAAAAGAATTTCTCCTTTTTAATCATTTATGTATATTTAAGGAAGGTACTTATATATAAATATGTTGATAGACCCCGAAATATTAAAAAAGTGTGCTTTGGAGCAGATCTAACTAAATTATTCTAAATAACAATGCTCAAGAATTATTTCTCACT
Organism: Bactrocera latifrons; assembly: GCF_001853355.1. Lineage (NCBI taxonomy): Eukaryota > Metazoa > Arthropoda > Insecta > Diptera > Tephritidae > Bactrocera > Bactrocera latifrons. The sequence goes on along the minus strand of NW_017534764.1, from coordinate 635,909 downwards.
ATTGAGCCTTTGTTGCAGTTTGTTATTGCCGCAAAATAATCTCTGGTTTAAATTTGAAAGATACAATGTTGGAATATATTGCAATTCTTTTTAGCACACAAAAAACTGAAATTTATCCAATATACTTTTGGATAAAATGTAAAATGCCTGTTGTAGCAATTTGATTTAAGTGGATGCCTYCCGCAAAAATATTCTATCTAAAAATTTGTTCATGTCCAAAACTTCACTGACAATTCTCTCTTTTTCAATTTTGAATCAAATATTTGCTTATAAATAAGTACATTACATCTAAGTAAAGTGTCTTCAAATCAAAGTAGTAATAGATATTAGTGTTTCGAACGAGTTTTGAAGTGATGATGCCAAATAGTTGTGCTACATTTGAAATATAAAATATTTAAAAGTAGTTTACTTTTACTATAAAAATATATAGCATAAATATTTTTTTGATTGCCCACCAATGAAAAAAAAAAAAACATACCCAAAAATATCAACCGTACTCACAAATACTAACGCACACAATGGTACTCTTTTACTTCAAAGTATGCGTGCGATTGAGGATGTGTAAGTGGCGCTCTATTGTCGTAGTGTAAGTGAGTAATTACTTCTCTTCCCAGTACTCATAAATAAGTGTCCTCAGATTTCTCTTTAAGAAAACAGTTCTCTTTGAAAAAGCAATCGCTCTTACATGCACCTGACCATAAATAATATTGATGTGAAGTGCTTAGCTTGCTTTATACTTAAATCGTTTTTTTTTTATTTTTATTTACTTAGGTAAATTTCTTTAATATCTGGTATCATGTCAAATATATATTTAACTATGCAAAAATCGGCATGATTCAAGTTTGGATTATTAGTTGCTATCGATGGTTCTAACCACCACTATTGCGAGAAAAGTAACCCCTAAATTGTCATATTCTGTTGTTTTGCTCTTTTGCAACGAATAGCTAAGCCTCACCGCATACATTCATGCAAAACGTTTTTGAGAAGATGTTGGCGTAAATGCAGTTTTTTTATATATCTGTATACACATCGATGTACACATAATAGGTTAGTTAATGCAATATGGCTAGTCGCCTTGTACAAAATCTTATTAGATTTTATTAGAATACCYCGTACTCCTACCGTCTCTTCAAATAAGATATTATCGCTTTTCTGAGGGATGAGACAACTTGCAACTCTGATGTGACATGCGCCGATATGTCATGACTTCTCCTCGATCCTCACTATTTACAATCCAGCATAGGGCTTTCACCTTTCCTTTTAATTTCCTTCTACCTTGCAAACTTAACCCCTATCATTTTTGTTGCTTTTTAAGCAACAAACTTGTGCATACGTTGAAGTATATTGAAAAGTACATATTCAGTTTATTTTTTCACCCTTAGGAAGTGATATGGCAGACAAGACGTCACCGACGAGGAAGGTAGACCTTAAGACGTCAGTGGTTGCTGTATTTTACTGATGTATTTGATTTTAGTGCATACGTTTATAAATCCATTTTTATTATTTCGAAATTTCTCTTTTATGATACAAATGTATCAAATGCAATTAAAAGTAAAATATCTAAAAGTCTGATACTGAATTCCAATTAGTAACAGTTTTTAATCCAGCTACTATATAAAAATTGGTCTAATATAGAAGGTAGAAAACAGCAACAAACAAATTATATCTCTAGTATTCATTGTTATTTAAAATTCATCAGAAATACTGAATTAGTATATTTCTCAAAATATAGAATGTGACTCTCCAACCCAGAATATGTATGCATTAGTTCGATTAGTGAGACTAATGTAGCATTCTATAGAAATTCTAATTTGGRCGTTTTGTCCACTTCAAATATAAGGCCAATCTTACTTTTTACATGGATTCTAATTAGGTTGTTATTTGTCTAACAATTGTGATTTAATGAAGCTATTGTACTTATTACAAGGCTGTACAGAATGAGTTCAATTTGGATGTTTTCTACTGTTAAAAAATATTTAAATGAAAAAGTTCTGAGAGAGATATCAACGTATATTTTTCTTATTATATTATATACATATGTATATAAATCTTATTGTGCTTCAGAGGTATATATCCATTTTTATACTCTTGAAAAATTTTGCTAAAGAGTTTAATAGTTTTATTCACCTAACAGTTGTTTGTATCACCTAAAAATAAGTTATGTATATGATTAGCATGACGAGACTAAATGAAATCTGCGGGAGAGGTTGTCTGTCYCTCTGTCCTTGCATGCTGTAACTTGAGTAAAAATTGAGATCGCATAATTAAACTTTGTACACGTGTTCCTCGGCAGCAACGCAAAGCCGTTCAATCTATCTTGGAGCATGTTCGTGGTCAACCACGTTTTCATGMGGCAAAGTGTCGAAGAGCGTTGGGAGCTCGTATTCGTCAAAGGAAGTGTGCAGAAAAACCGAAGAGAACTATGAATTATAGGGTATAGGTCTACATGGCAGCCCTTCAAAGTTTCCAAAGCAGTAGTTGGAAACTTGTTTCCTCATTTCTCCCCTCTGAATCCGCCRCTGTTTTTGTATATATGTATCTTCTAAACCACTAGATCTTCAATAATCAAATTAGCTTAGGGAAAATCCATTAAGAACTCCGCTTATACCGTGTTCTGTGTGAAACTCGGTAATTCTGAGAGAGAGACTTTCTTTCAAAAACTCGTAATGTCGGCTCATCAGATATTGTCAYCGTMCACGCCTCTGCATCATACAGCAGGATGGGAATAATGAGTGCCTTATAGAGTTTGGTTTTTGTTCATCAAAAGAGGACTTTACTTCYCAATTGCCTACTCAGTTCAAAGTAGCACCTGTTGGCAAGTGTTACTCTGCGTTGGATTTCAAAACTGACATTGTTGTTGCTATTAATATTGGTTCGGAGATTATCTATGATTATCTACGACTTCCAAGTTATGACTGTCAACAGCGACGAGGGAGCCTAGTCGCGAGTGCGACTACTGTTTGTTTGGTGACGAAAGATATTTCGTCTTGGTCGCGTTCACTACCAGACCCATTTGCTTCGCTTCCTTATCTATTCTGGAGAAAACAGAAAAAACGCGTGGTTGTTAAGGCCAATGAAATCAATAATATCAGAGTACGCCAACAACTGAACACTCTTATAGAAGATTGTACCTTCTCTATTTAGTTCTGCATCTTAAACTTTCTCTCTCTATTGGTATAGATGCGCTCGGAGTGACCCTTCTCTAGTCCTGACGGAGCTTTTTTGACATGCGCCGATATGTCATGACTTCTCCTCGATCCTCACTATTTACAATCCAGAATAGGGCTTTCACCTTTCCTTTTAATTTCCTTCTACCTTGCAAACTTAACCCCTATCATTTTTGTTGCTTTTTAAGCAACAAACTTGTGCATACGTTGAAGTATATTGAAAAGTACATATTCAGTTTATTTTTTCACCCTTAGGAAGTGATATGGCAGACAAGACGTCACCGACGAGGAAGGTAGACCTTAAGACGTCAGTGGTTGCCTGTGACCTGTGACCTGTTGTTAGTCGTCTCATCTTCTCATCATCATCTTCTGCCGGCCAGCTTGTTAAGCTCTTCGTACTCACTAAGTCGAACAGCCTCGACCCATTTGAGGATGTTTTCTCAAAGATGGCTTCTTTGCTCACCTTGGCCAAGCATGATTTTGATATTGTGGCGGGGCAGTTCTCATAAGTGCGCTCCAAGCGCTCATAGAACGCAGCTTTGGTGGTGGGCACAAATCAGCGATATGTTGAAGAACTTCGCTTTGGTGCGGATTTTGGCTAGACGATTATCTACAGGACCCGGCGACGAATCCCCCTCTGAGTATGCTCTCCTTTTCATGGCCACTGTAGTAAATGCTACAAGAACCTATCCACCCCAGTCCTTGTCCCGTCCATCACACATTCCAGGAGCATGCCCTTAAATCTTTATCCTTAATACGTTAGGCATAGCCTTCATGAAATGGGTATCTCTTCTGAAGCTGTTGTTTAGTTTCATTGGGGGCGTTGTTTACGTGTCAAGTCTCAAACTCATCGCACGATCCTGGGGAGGGATGGTTCGACTTATCGCTTTATCTCGCTTTCAAACGGATGATCTCTGGCTACTCAAAGTATACTTGGTCTAAGTCCGGAAGTCATGAGCTGTTTTAGACATATGTAAAAGAATCCTTTCTGGCCAACCCCAAGTGAATCGCAATCAGARAACTTTTCTCACTTGCATGAACTTCTAGRCATGACTCCGTCCTGCATTAAGATTCCTAATGGAAAAAATTGCAGTATAAACAGTGTTGTCAACTTTATACCAACTTATCTTTGCGGCCAAGATCATATTTTTTTAGTTTTAGTAATGTTGGTTAGTTAATTATGTTTTTTTATAATGTATTCTTTTAATGATGTAAGAAGTCATGCGATAAGATAAGATAACATTGTCATTCGCACTGCACATTCATAATTGGAATATTGATCTCTCGCAATGATGTTGTAATACCATCATATGAAATCAAAAGTGTAAAATAATCAAGTCATACTCATGTTATATAATTCGTTGAAAATTGATTTATAGTTAAAAGGGTTTGGTGATAAAAGTTTTAAGGATAGTAGGTATAATATTTAAGAAAAGCTATTTTGTAATATAATCATGTAATTTAGCGTAGGTAGTTTAGCTGTCAAATATATCCTGCWTTTATATTTTATAATAATATTAGTGTGAACATGAGTTAAAACGAACTACGATAATTAAAAATATATGTATGTATATCCGATGATATAGTGTGGCTGCTTGTTGTTGATAGGCGTGCCGGAATGGCTTGTTTAAGCGATAATTTCGTTAATAAATTATATGTGCTACATGTCGTCAAGTGCGACGTAACATTACAACAAAAAAGACAATTGCCGGGACCACAGTGCAATGACAAATCACTTGACAGTAAGCAGTGAAACATAAATACAAACGCGGCTACTTCCATATACACTATACAGCTTAGCTTGTTTATATGCAAAGAAACATTTATATACTTTTTCGTCGTAAAAATTTTTTGTTATGCTTTTTTTTTCATTATTGTCGCTTTTTTTTATTGTTCTTTCGATGTTTGCTAATGAGTAATATTCGATACGCCTCTTTTCAATGGCGGGTCGAATGAAGCGTTATCGTTGCTAGAACAGCTCATGCAACTGCCTGTTGAATGAATATGATATTAAGTATCTGCTTTGAAGAAACATTCAAAATGTGATGTTTGATATTGAGGACGCAGAATATGCATTTGGCATTGGTTTTCAGCGCTCTGTTTTGTTTACATTGATAATATCGGATTYTCTTAATTTACGATATAAATAATAATGAAAAGAGTTTACACCAAAAAAGTTCCATTGCTAGGGTAAGTAATCAGAAATTTCTACCAAAGTAGCATAATATTAGAAAAAATTAAAGTATGTGTTTAACAGTTAATATAATTAACAATTCAGTGTTTAATATATATGTTAATATATTTCTAGTGTCAAGAAATTATATGCAAATGTTGGTAAAAAAAATTATATATAATTGCGGCAAATACATTTTGCGATATGAGGCACTCAATAGAATCACCGAGATATTTTAATTATTAAAATATAATATATTATAAGAAAGTTAGTGTACATATTCATAGAATCTGTTGACAGTTTGTCTGAAGTAAATTTTACAATGACACTACAACTTGCACGCGCGGAGAATAGAAATAGGCGTCAATGTGCAACATGGAATAGTAGACATTGCAATTCAGATTTCCAGTCTGTCAGTCCGCGGGTATAAGTACATATTTGTAATGAAAGATAGCCGCTGATTGACGATAACCGGTAGTGACGGATTCACGAATTTCAGACTATAAAATAAATTAATATAGACTTTTCATGAATGTTAAAGATGTGCAATAAACATGAGACGAATATTTCACACAACTTAAACAAGTAATCACAAAATAAAAAAAATTAAAAAATGTTGCATAAGAATTCAAGATTATTTACTTCTTACTTATTCATTATACTCAACCAAATGCACGGAATTTGGTAAATTGGGAGTATGATTTCGTAAATACATTAAAATACCATATATATTATCTCGTATAAGCGGTTAAAAATTGCTAATAATATAGGCTAGTCTGAACAGATAGGATTTACTTTTGGTATTAAACTACACTAAGCTGAGAACATATTTCCACGCAATGTTTTTCAGATACCTTACACTCCTCATCAACAAAATTTTTTTTAAATATCTCAAAGGTTGATTACATCAAAAAGATAGTCATAGGCTTTGACCATTTTACTGATTTGTAAGAGACACGCCCATTAAAAGTTTTAAACTGCAGACTACTTCGATAGCCCGTACCGATTTGTAACTACATATGTTACAGCACTTTATAGATTTTTGATTAACGGCACTTTCTAAAGGTGGCAACAGCCCGACTTCGGACGACTGTCTTTCCCCCTAATATTGATTTCAAGTAAGAGGTGTACAAAGTTTCATAAATTTTTATTCAGGTTATGAGTCTTACTACRTATACATATGTCAAGTTTCAAACAACACCTATGTGAATAAAACTTTCCATACTCTGCAGCAACATGTCGCGTGAGCACAAAAGTTTGTTGACCATAAAAAGAGATAGGACCTTACAGTCCAATTTAAGACGATTTTCTCAGAACCAATAAAACCGTTTAGTTCCGTAATTTATTCATACTAATATTTTAAGACATGCTTACACTTATCGTAAGAAGCCATAGTTTTGATATTGATATATATGTCTATGAGAATATCGGAACATTTTTGAAATCAAATAACAATTAATAAAATTTTTGAAAAGTACTCATGTATACATATATTCTGGATTACTTTAAAACTTTGAAAACAAAGACTTTCTACTTATTTTTCATCTTAATGTTTCTCCTATATATTACAATTATCTGTTATGTTATTATGCAGCTAAGCCGGTGTAAAAATTAGTTGAGCTAACTATGTTTGCAATTGGATGATTAAAATAGCAACCTTGAAAAGATAGAGAGGAACTAGTTCGGGTGTTATCGAAGTTTTTATACTCTTGCAATTTCACCAGGGAATATATTCAAGTGTGGACAAAACTTCAAAATTTGCTCGCTTCTGATTCGGCTGCTTTTAAATATTTTGAAAAGGATTTTTGAGTGCTGCGTACTCTTCTTGTATTTAACAGCAATATACATTGAGTAGTACCAGTTCTTCATCTTCAAATATTTTTGGAACACTTTCTCGAATTAATAGCTTTTGTTAAAGTGTTTTGTTGTTGGTTATCAATAAGGTTTCTCGGTTCTAGCCTAATTACTATGACTGGATAATAAATATTGAGAGGGTAATGCAGCATTCTAAGTAATCTCCTCAATCTCTTCTACTGAAGAAAGTTCTGCCGGCAGCCAAACGAGCCCCTAGGGCATAGCGAAAGTAACCGATTCTTCATTGGTACACCTAAAAAGATAATGACGATTTTATTCTTTTTTGGCATTTTATAAGAAAAATATGCTGCGTGAGTTTCATGAGGAACATATTGGCCGACATTTATCATAAAATTTTTATACTAACTCCACTGAAGCCGCTTCGTACAATCTTGGTGGTGAATTTAATGCTGCTGAAGAATTTATTACTCACTTTCAAACAGTCTCAAAATATACCGAAATCATTCGTTTCAAAGTTAAGTTGATATATATTTGGAGCTTTTTGAGATATACACATCAAACCTGTTAAAAAACGGAGCCTTTTAAAAACTTTCAATTTGCTGGCGCCCCTCTCTGCTGTGGTTCACATCACCAAACTACAAATTTTTTATAGCTTCTTGTAAGTTTTTCCTTAATGGAAGTGTAGAAAGTTTCATCATAATACTCAGTTTTTGTTCAAGGTACCGCTTGCACAGACAGATTATCAACTCGTAAAGTCATCCGGATTATTTCTATACTTATAACTACAGTATAAACTCGGTAACCGCAACCCTCGATACACGCAACTCCTCGATTCTTGGAACATTATAAAATGAAGCATTGTAATCTTTATAAGCGCAACTACTCAAAAATATTGACCTAGATATGTTTTGCTTCAGTTATTTTTTTTTTTTGTCGTTTTCTTATTATGGAATTTTTTGTTATGTATTCACAAACTGATCGTTATTTTACAGTTGCTCTGTCGATTTTGCTATTTTTGTGTGTGTTTTAAGAGCAATTGTTAACAAATTACTTTCACTATCAGTATATTTTTTTTTTTTGAAATTTTGGATAAACTAGAAAGTGGTGTATCGACAAAAGCTCTTTGTATTGATTATAAAATTCACAATAACGAGAATAAGGAAGAAAAAAGCTTGTATACTTAAATATGCCACAAATATGGAAGCTGGGCCAGGAAAGCTGGGCCTTAAAATCTTGTGAATACCCAAAAATGGAAAAGGCTCAAGTAGTTTTTGAAACGAAGGAGTGAAAATGTGCCTAAATTCATCGATATTGTCAAAGCAAAATCTCGCAAACTCCATGAGAAAAGACAGGATGATTTTATGCAAGTAATGGTTGGGTATCTAATTTCAAAAAGCGATATGACCTCCGCCACTTGAAAAGTTAAAGTTAAGCTCTTTGTCATTGGAAAAGCAAAAACCCCAGAGAATTCAAAAATTGCCCGTTGTTTACAAGGCTAACAAGAATTCGTGGATGACTTATTCGAAGACTGGTTTCATCCTAGGTTTGTTCCTGAGGTGAGTCATACGAAATGTATTGAATTTTTCTTTAAAATTTTATTGTATTTTTTTGGATTGTTGTAGGAACGCGAATTTCTAGAATCTAAGGGACTTCCCAAAAAAGCCCTATTGGTCTTGGATAACGCCCCGTGTCATCCTAAAGACAATGAGATGAAAAGTTATGATAGAATGATAACCGTTATGAGTCTTCCACCTAACTGTACCGCAATTCTCCAACCAATAGACAAAAAGGTTATTAACTTAATAAAAGTCTATTACAAACTTTTTTTGGCGCGTTTATTAGGGAATAAACCACTCATCTGGAAGAAAAAGTAAAGGAATTCAACTTAAGACGTGCTATCTGTCTTCTTGCTAGTTCATGGGAAAAAGTGTCAGCAAGCTCCATTCGCTGGAATATGTTAATGAAACCAGATGTTGAGTGGAGTGAAGAGGACGATATTCCTTTCAGCATTCTAAAATGAGAAATTGAAAATGAACGCGAAATCCTTGCATCAATGCTTTAAGAACTTGTACCAAATGATTCGTTCACAAATGAAGAGCTAAATGAATGGGTGCGCGAAAGTGTTGCTTATCAAGGAGTGGAKAAAGAAGCCGTAGATATTGAAAATTCTGATAATAGCGAAGTGGATGTTGTTCCACCTCCTAAAATAAAAGGATCAGTTGCTATGCAATCTTTTAACACATGCATTCAGTGGGCTGAGGAAAACGATATWCCAATAAAAGACATTATATTTCTGAAGGAGCTTCGTGAAAGGACTATAATAAAACCCCTTAATAAGAAAAAAGTGCAGACAACAATACCCAATATGTTTAAATAATACAATTTTTAATAAAAAAATAAGATTTCTATATCATAAAACGATTTTCATTTGTCATATTTCTTGTTATATATTTTTTCTCGCTGGGTGCAACTACCTCAATAAGTGCAACTACCTAGATTTCTATTAGTTACTATTGCCGAGTTTGTACTGCATTATTATATCCTTTAGCCACATGTTGTGAAATTATAAAAACTAAACTTGTTGTAAATAGCCTTAATGGTTGTAAAACAACCTGGTACCTTACTTAAACGAAGATCTTAATAAAAAATATTTGGTGTATTAGGAAAATCATAAGAAAAGTACTCATTTTCTTAGTATTATTGTCATTACTTCTTCGACGACTTCTTGGGAGGAAATATCTTCCTAACATGTTCCATTTATTACATGCTTGTCCTATTACGCAGCGTAATAGCAGTAGTTGACATCTTGCTTTCAGTAATTTTCTGCACTATTACTTTACACAGTGAAATTAAAGTTTCAGTTGTAATTTTATAAAAGATCGCAAGTGGGTTAGCAATACCCTATTGTAAATGAGATTGGTACATTTCGAATATGTGACAACATAGAAAATGAAATCAATGTATTGAGTAATAAAAGCTTTACACGAAAACTTATCACCACTTCCACAGACCCTTTTCATGGATATTATTTTGTATTTTTGTCTAGTAGTATTCAAGGACTTTTAACTAAATTAATAATAAATCTGTAAACCAAATAGACTTTTGTTAATATATATATACACGCGTTCGTATATATTGCTTACGAGAAGTTTGAGAGTTATTCAATACATACCTTATATGGAATTATAACTGTAAACAGTTAAATCAGTTGTAATCCTCAACGAATCTTTCATAACACTTGTGCAATTAAAGAATCTGCACTATTACAAGGTATCTTATTTATTTCTTTTATGTACGGGTATATATAGTCATACATACATATAATTTTCGAATAACGCAATAGCAACTACAGCTACGAACCTTGTGCTTGGTGCCAAAGTGGCTAGCCACAATCAAGGGACGAATTTCATTTTCGTTCCGCAGCATATTTCTGGTATTTATTTCTAAAGATCTTATTAGGATTTTGTTGTGATATAAAGGAAGTATGAGAAAAAGTGTGACGTAATTGTGTAGGTACTGTATAAGAATTTCAAAATGAGGAAAATGTATCCAACGTCAATCGATCGTGTCATCTTGCCAATCAACATCATCTGCTTGTTATTTGATTATCTAATTTATGAGTATTGCAAACATTATTTGTGGCACTGAGCATCACCATGCGTACATTGTTTTTTTAATTAGTTTGGCGAACAATRCAAAAATAATGTCTGGTAACTCCATCAGGCCAATTGCCAACAAGTTTAGTCAACTACAATAGGAAGCCAGCAGCAGCCAATGCATTTAAGTTGATTGCATTAATAAATGGAACATATCGTCACCTAAATGCAAAATAACGTATCGTCAAAAAATTCGAAATTGAGTGTCTTATTGATTACGCTTCACTACTTCAAATTACATACATAATATTACATATGTTYAACATTTTCAGGTTCTGYRSTCAGAYATAAACCAGTTTTAACCAATATGAAAATTTTGCTTCACTCATGTTCCATTTTATTTCGGGTTTCATTCATCTCACTGTAAATTTCCGAAACTGTTGTTACGTTATTTTACAATTCATTTGTTTTCGATTGCAATATGAACTTATTCCATATGTTATATGAACTGAATTTTTCATATTCTTGAGTAGCCGTTTTCCGGCGGCATATGTGTACATATGTATTTATATACTACATATGTATATAGTTTCAATTAAAAACCAAAAATTAATGCTCATGAAAGAAGAGAAAAACTTAATCAACTTTTAGTTTTAAAAGGTAAAAACAATTTTGTGACAGTGGCTGTAATCTTCTTTATGAAGCTGTCTATGTCGTGGATATACTAATTGTTTATTTTGTAACGTTTTTATTAACAGCTTCGGTCAGGTGTTTCTTTTATTTAACTTTAAACCAAAACTCGCATCATAACTTAAAAAATATGTTTTTAAAGAAATCAATAAAATAGAAAAATAATGATTTTGTAATATTAAAGAGGAATTATTTTTTCATATATAGTATAATAATGTTATTTGTTAAATTGAGATTAGGTAAGCATTTTATAATGGAAAGTCGGTTATTATTATATTCTATTCTTTGCTTAAACTGTGTAATTGTATGATACTTGTTTACCATGAATTATACACTATGCAACTTTTTATTCCCATTTCTTATTATCTCATCAACTTTTCCCTACATATGTATTAAGTTGTAATGTTTCCATAATATATTGTGATTTGTTGTGTACTTCAGGAAAAAGGGCCAATAGCGTGACACGTTGAACACCATAATTAAACAGTATTAGAGCACAGGTTACCAGATAGGAAATAAATACGGCTAAAACTAATGCCAATACAGTCAAAACTAGATTCAAAAATTTTCAATTTCGGCATTCGTATATATACTTTGCAAAGATCGTGTATATATTGTATTGTAAAACAATTGTGCAACGGATTAATACTATATAATGTGTTAAGATAGCCTTTTATTTGGTCTGGAATAACTAAAATTGAATGGTTGTAAAATCCTTATCAAAAATTACTTGTTGTTGATATACAGCATAGGTACCATAATTAGCCTTTTTAAAT
>NW_017534764.1:621882-623578 GCF_001853355.1 Bactrocera latifrons | reverse complement strand
AAAAGCATATGTATATGTGCATCTTAACAAACTATCGCGCCGTGTCAGGCAATATAATTTGCCTTTCAAATCAATTGACGGTTGCAAAGTAATTTCATTTCATTTCATCAACTCTAGTTCAGGTTTATTATGTTGGTTGAGTTTTAATTAATTTTGCTTCAACCACCGTGCTTTTAATAATTTAGATATGGTTTTTGTTCTACTTTTTGACGTTAAAATATCAATAATATAATGATTTTATGTTGTTGATCTTCAGTTCTTCAGTTTGTGAATGAAAAGTGAACTAATAAATATTCTTAATTAAAGTGTTAATTCGTCATAAATCTTCTACTTTTATTCATTGTTAATGTTTTAATAACCACTCTTATACGATATACACATTGCTTCGCTTATAGCGCCTAACCGTAATGGCTACCGATGGAAGGTGTCGTTATTGGTTGCCTTTGCCTTTGTTGATGAGTATTGCGACTTCGGGTGGCTTTATGAATATTCGTGATTATTATTTTTGTGAACTTTTAAATATAGCAAGATTTTGAAATACAGTGAAACTCCTCAGTACCGTCACAATGTTTTTCTCCGGATAAGAGGCCTGTCCATATACAACGAGTGCGTTACAAAAATGATTGTTTAACAAGTAAGGAAAGGCTAAGTTCGAGTGCAACCGAACATTTTATATTCTTGAAAATTTTGAGAACCTATAGTGTGTAAAACCAATAATATAAAGTAAAGTCATGATCGATCGATCGTCGGATGAACGATATTAGTTATATAGGGGCTAGRTCAAGGTTGCGCTCAAATTTATCTGTTTCAGTCACAGAGATACACCGTTATGAGTAAAATACGCTCTCYCAAATTCATTGACATAATTGGCCGATATATGCGGTACAAATTCACCCCGAAGTTAGAAAACCTTTATCTTAAGGTTATGGGGGGTGAGGAAAATATTGGTATGATTCAACCCATTTTAGACATACAAACATATCATTATAAGAGAAGGATTATCTCTTAATTTCAGTTACATATATCAAAAATTAACTATAGATACAGGGGTCAAAATATTCGGTAGCTAGGTACCTATTCGGCAGTTTTTGTTGGATTCTTTGTTCATAAGGTGGCACACACTAAAGACTATATTCATACAAAGTTTTATCTCGTTATATTAATTGCTTCATTATATGTGTTCTGGAAAGAAAAAGAATCAAGTGGGGTTTATAATTGTGGGATATGGGAAGTAGTCATGATTATTGTCCGATTTCATTTCAGCAATATATGAAGAAGGCAACGTACTAAATTTTGTGAAAATCGGTCAGCCAAATCTGGAGGTATGATATTTCACCAAAAACTGGGCGGTGCCACGCCCATTGTCCAATTTTTACACCGGTCTCTATAAAGCCTTATCATACCATACCGACGGCAAATTTTTGCGTTTCTGACGCATTTAGTTATTGATTTATCGTGTTTTTAGTAGTTTTAAACAGTACCTTTATATGGGGAGTGAACGGAGTTTCTATCCGATTTCGTCCATCTTCGCACGATGGGTAGGAGGTCTTGTAAGATTTATTCTGAGGGAATTTGGTTGATGCGAGTTTTAGTTGTAAGGTTTTCGATTTTTTTTATGCACTAAGAAACCTGCATACCATTTTTCATCAATATATCTAAATTTTTACTGAAGTTACAGCTTGCTCGGACGGACAAA
>NW_017534764.1:616533-621625 GCF_001853355.1 Bactrocera latifrons | reverse complement strand
AATATATTTATATTTTATTTCACATATATTTCCTACAGCTCAACCTCATTGAAAATGAAATGCGAATACAAAACATAGCCAAAGAAAGAGCAGAAAAGTAAGTGAACATAGTTACGGTGTAACCGAATATTTAGTACTGTCGCAATTTTCAGAATTCAATGCCGACGCAATAACTTCGGGTATAATAAAACTTAAAAATAAACAAGAAAGAAAGAGCTAAGCTCATATGCAATATATTTCGTACCGCCGCTATTTTCACAGACAATTGTCGCAATTTGCAAGGAACAAAGGTGGGGAAATACATATTTTCAGATGTTGGAAAAACTTTATTTTGAAAAAATTTTCAGAAAAGTTCAATAATACTGACATTCGACTTTCCAGCCAACTTTAAACTGTTGAGAATTAAGTGGGTATGTTCGCTTATTTAATTTGGCGCTGCATGAAATTGGTGTTTTCCACATATATTTAATATATCAAATTTAGCATATTGATTTTAAATCTAATAATATATTAAATATGATTGTGACCAACTAAAATTTCGTCGAATTATGAATGCAGAATCTTTACACAACATTTTTATACATTTGTAAAATGTTGTTAGATAGTTTAGTTGTGTTGTTCCCTAGCGGTTGTTTGCGTCACCTTCCTGGTAAGGTTGACAAGATTAGTTAAATTCCGATTGACAGTCTATCCGTCCTTTCGCCTGCGAAAGCGAAAACTGGAGTAAAAAGTGAAATACCTTGATTTTACTTGATCAACAAAATGGTAAACGGTTCAATTCCACCTTTTTAGATAGAGTAATGATGAGTGAAATCGGATGATGAACACGCCCACTTACAATAAAAAGGCTATGTTGTAAACTACTAAATGCCCGACAACTCATTAAAGAAACACACAAGAAGCATTAGATTTCGCAGCCAAAATGGCTTGGAAAGGTTTCAGGAGGATAAATATATTTCAGAACCTCCTCGCCAATTTCAACCAAATTTTGTGAAGAACATTAACCTGACATGTGTTGCAATGTGAGAGTGTCTAAATTATGTATATACTTCATATGCTTTTTTCATTTTACTGTATACAATTGGAGAACTCTTACTGTTATCAATGTGGAACATTGAAGAAATAATGCCTTTAAACGTTCAAAAATTGTACAAATTGGACCAAAAGGCCTCAGATGGCGAATATGTGGACCCGAAAATGTGGAAACTCATGAGGTATACCATCGATATTAAGAAGGAATCCCTCCACGAGCATATTGTAAAGATTTTAATATGTCCTGGTGCTAAAAGTGGATAATAATATTACCACGTACATATGTATGTCTAATATGAGAATTTTCCAGTTGGCTTTACAGGTATAGAAAGGGACACAATACAATTTTTCACTCACCAAAATTGTATGGCTTATATTAATATGTATCCTTTGATGTGGTGCCGAAAATATGAGAAATCGGTTCCCGAATTACCCTATTATACTAGCAGACTCCATTCCGAATATATATTTATATTAATATGCAAGTTATCTTCACATAATTAGCTCGAATATACCTAAGTAATACAAACCGTTTAGACAATCTCTTGGCCAAAATATATCCTCTATAGTGAGTTCCGATGTACCAATTGATTTCAAATCTCTTGTGCTTGACATATAAAATTAAGGGATCATCTCAGTGTGAAATTTTTGATTTTATCAGAAAGTATACACTGTAATAACCACTTTCTCATTCTCAATTTTGAAATCGAAACTAAAATTATTACGGTCGCTACAGCGTTTCTTGTAGAAAGATAACAGAGTGGGGAACAAAGCGACCCCAATCTTTAATCGCGTTTTTCGCAGATGGTGTTTTTCAAAACAGTTTCCGTTCTCAAATGAAGAGTTTGGAAGATATCTAGTTCCAATTAGGAGATAATATTTTACTGCCATTCACTATCGCGCTATGGAAGCATTTAATTATTTTTTTTTTTTTTTTTTTTTGTGAAATCTTCCTATTATTTTCTACGAAAAGCTGTCGAAAAAACATTGACTTGATTAATGAGTAAAAACTTTCANGTCGAAAAAACATTGACTTGATTAATGAGTAAAAACTTTCAATACTTAAAAAACTACAAAGCTAAACAATTTTATGATTTTTTGTTAAATTCAAGATTTTTTCTAAATAAATTGGATTTAATCTGATCAATTAAAAGTTATTAAAAAAACTTCCCTTATAAGTGGGTAAAAAAGAATAAGAATTGTGTCGCAGAAAAACCTATTCTTCAAAATATTTTTTTACTGTCATCGTTGGAATATCGAAGGGCTTAGAGAAAGCCATTTTGAGAGATCATTTGGGCTTAAGGAATTTGAAAGCTCGATGGATCCAAAATCACTCAAACTGTCAAAAAGAAGAACTGTCAACAAGGAATACTATTTGAGTGTTCTGCGTCGTTTTCGCGCAACTATTGATAAAAAAGATCGAAACTATGGGCCGACAACTCTTATTTTTTGCACCACGAAAATGCATTGTCGTTTTCCGTCGAATTTTCAAYCAATATCGTGACCCAACCACCCTATTCGCCTGATTTAGCTCCGCGTGACTTCTGGTTATTCAGCAAACTCAAACGACCGCTTCGGGGGAAACCCTTTTGAGACAATTGAAGACATTAAACATGAATCGCTACGCACATTGATAGTTATTCCGGAAATTGGCTGTAACAACCGTTTCCAATATTGGAAAAAACCTTGGTAGAAGWGTATTGAGGTCATGTTTGATTGACTTAATTATTTGAGAGAGACGAAGTAGATTAGAAAGAATAAATTAATATTTTTAAATGTATGAACAAAATCTTACTATATTTGGCTCGTAGTAGTATAAGTTATGTGAATCTTTCATATCCGACAACTAATGTGCCACCAGACTGACATGTTTCTTCAACTAGATTCAGCTTTTGCGGCGGCTTTGAAATCTATATGATTAAAAATGTACCCAAAATCGCAAGTTACATTTTTCACAGGAAGATTTTTTATATTCTCGAAATATAACGCACAAAACATAAAATCAGTTGTCTTTAATAAATGAAGTATTTCAATTATAAGCTTAATCAGAAAAATTAAACGAAATTATTTTGGGAAGTTTGTTTGTTCATTAGATTTTCTGCAAGCGAAGTAGTTAGATGGCATATGGCGTTTAAAATATTTGTTTATGTGTATCGTATATGGTCTAGGCTCGTCTTCTCAATTAACATAATAGATTATTATTTAAAGCTTTCATATATTTCATAAGAGTCTGCCAGTTTTTTGGGTTCAAATTTGTACACCATACACTTTGCCAAATTTGTTTCTTAGAAAAATTAGAACAACATAATCACTCGTACTTCCCATAGAACATTAATTGTTTTTATGCTCTTGCAACTTGTTGCTACAAGTTATTATAGTTTTGTTCCCCTAGCAGTTGTAGTTTACTTTTTATCGAAAATAATGGTCAATGTGTGAGATATATAATTGAAATTCAGGGATAATACTTCTCTGACCATGGTTTGCCTGTGTGCCAAAAATGTGGCTAATACTTTTCTTAGCCCCCATCGACCTTCCTGGTGACTTTGTACCACATATATCGCCCAATATATCAGTAATCTCAATGAGAATGAGAGAACATATTTTAAAATATATAAAATTATGTATATGTCAGGAATTAGAACATCCGGCTGACTTTACAGCATGTAATTGGTAAACAACTTACACATAATCATATGTAAGGTACCTTAATGAAATTGAGGGAACATATTTTAGGATGTGGCATGATAATGGTTAATAGATAAAAACGTGCCAATACTACCTCGACTCCCATATACTACATTTTCGTTTTTCTAACAAAGCTTATGCTGAATATGTCAGTCGGTGTATGAGTTATCTATATATAGTCTGGTAGACATTTTGCACCTTAAGGTATCCCCCTGCCTTCGGTTCTTGCAAGTTGCAACGGTCAAAAATGGCCGTTGCACCCGAACTTAGTCCTTTCTTACTTGTCATTTTAMATTTTATATAACCAATAAATTAGTGTATTTAGCTACCATATACCGAATTTGAAGGTCGTGGTCATGGATAAATTTGTTAACAGTTTCGGCAAAAAATTAATATTATATGTTATTAGTACGTCCAAACTCAATCGATGATATACAAGAAATGTTTAAATAGTTTACACACTTTAGTTCTTAAAAAATTTTAGAAGTTCTGTCGCGCCTTAATGTAGCTTTTTCTGTGAAGTTTCCTTAATCGTTTAAATTTTGTATTATAGTATTTAATGGTCTCGGTCACTCAAACTTGGCTCTTGATTACAGACTTCATATACTTGGCTCTTTTCTCGTTAGTAGACTTTTCTACACATAAGTATTTTGTGTGCTGGTATTTACTTAAATGGGCCAATAACGTATATAATATATATGCACAAAGAACAGATACACAATTGGGATTCATGGGCCGTTATAGTGTCATTCGCATTTTGTTACAGCTACAAAAGACATACCATGCGCTGAGATCCGAATCAACGCACAAGAGCTTCGGAGACTAAAAAAAATCAAGAAGCAAGAATAAATTTACATGTGAAATGGCACATTGTTAAAAAAATTAAAAAAAAAAACACATAGACCACTTAGATATGTATAATTTAAGTACACAATGGGCTTATAGGGAATACATTGAGTATTTAATAACTTTTATTATGCAAAATTGGCTTACTATATCTAAAGTAATAACAAACAAATTGAATTGTTATTGTTTCACTAAGAAACGAAATTTCGATTACCGCATTTCAATATTCTTATCTGCAGTTAAATTAATATCGAAACTATTTTTTTAATCTAAARGTTTTAGCAACTAAAAACCTTCTCTAGACTTGCAATAAAATACACAAATCATAAAATAGACGTTAACCTCCTAACTTCCATTGGTGAAACTGCAATTCTATTTAAAATTCGAATAAAACCAGACAGGGAAAAGAAAGGCGGAGTTATTGATGGTATTATGGCATTACTAGTCATTTACATAACACTCCTTATCTATTAAATATGTAACCAAAGTTTGAGCGCTGCGGATTTTTAATTTATTCGTGTATCATATT
>NW_017534764.1:598458-616438 GCF_001853355.1 Bactrocera latifrons | reverse complement strand
TATTAACATAGAAATCGCTGTAGCTGCTTCGAAACCCTCAACTTAGAATATATTTGGGGTGATGATAATGATTCTGAGAAATTAAAAATATTTATTTAAAGTAAATTTCCTCAATTGTGCTATTGCGATATCATGGCGTAATCATTTTATATATTGTCTTAATGCCACATTTATAATTGTTTGTATACATTGATTATTAAAATACATGTAAAATATATGTTATTTTCAAACGAACTGTGACATGAATTAATAAGTATGTGCAATATAGGACAAACAAGTTTAAAGTTCAAAACTTTGTGCAGTGTACTGGTAACATGGGTGGATTGTATTTCTGTGCTTGATTAAATTTTTTATTTCGCTCGTCTGCTCTTTACAATATTCTGGTTGGATGAACTAATGTAGATATGCATATGAATTTGCCGTCAATTCATATGTAATATCTTATCAAACTACTCGAACTGATCAAGCACATAGCTACGTGCATACATATATTTCCATTCTACTTACTGATGACGAAGTAAACGAAATTTTCAACCAGTTTTGAATTCGGCTTTTTCAACTGCCTGTGTGAACAGTGTTATGTTTTTTCTTCCCAATATATGTATATGCAAATATGACTTTACATAAACACGCTATTCGATTAGTAATAGTATATCTAAGGAAAATACAATTGAGTGATTTTTTGGTTTTGTTGTCTGTATAGAGTTATATTGTTTAATCACTATATGAATATTTACATATATTGTATATATGTATGTATATATATATATGAATCATATACACAATACTACAGAAGTAAGGAAGTGCAGTGTACAGAGTCATATAAACATTTCTCTAAAAATGCGARCTTCGATATTTTTAATATTGTTGTTCTGGTTGGTATTTCACTTTCACTTTTTCACGCACTACATGGGTTCTTCCCTGCTGAGGAAATGTACCGCCACAGCTGTAAAAGACAAGTTCCTTGGATATTTTTTACACAYATTTTCTGTGCTGCTATATTTTTGGTTTATAAAATGAAGCGAGCCTAATGTGTACTCCAAACCAAAAAAAAATGTTCTATTCCTGACACGAATGCAGTGCAATATAAACAGACAAGGCAGTGCGCGAAAAAGCGAGGCTACACACAATACTTTAACACAATGAGATTCAGCAAAAGGTAAAGGATTCATCCAGGAGTTCCTATACCTGCGTTAGTAGTTTTACGATCTATGAACATTTAAAACGTTCCCAATTCCTTTGAACATTGATATCAAACTTCAAAATTGTTTTTCAGATTACAAGTTTGCTATTAAGTTTTGTTTTCTATCTTTACGTATTTATAGTTTCTCTTCCTTTTGACGAATTTCTCTATTGTATTTTGAGCATTGTTGGAACATGTTTAAAAGCCTTAAGAAAACTAAAGTATCAATCGTTCAGGCAGTACACATTTTCAGTCTTTTCGAAATCGAAGGGTAATATTTCAAATATAAATTTAAATAACCTTTTAACGAAAATTTCATATTTTGTTTGCATTATAGCAGTTCTGAAAAAAGGTTAATGTGAAAATTTACGCTTTCTTGCCACATGCTAAGGGCAAATATAAATATTTTTACTGCTGGAACGCAGAAAAGAGTAATTGATATCCTAAATATAAACAAAAATGTGGACAATGTCAACTTACTGTTATCAGTTTTATGTTGCTAAAAAATATCTTTGCTWTTTAATATAGATATTTTTATCGAATATGGGTTTACAATAAAATTTCGGTTATATTGCAATACATTTGACATCAAATATATAAGATAAACAGTGATATGATACCTCCTGTATGGCAATCAACTGCTGTTATGCAAACAATGAATGGTGTAGCAGATCTTTGCACTAAAAACGAGTAAATTATGTAATAATTAAAAATTAAAAGTAAATAGTCCTATTAAATCTATAAAGTATTCAATTTATTTGCGTAGTAGGTGTATGGCAGTGTTTCGAGAACGAAACGTAATTAATAAATGGTGAATAGCATTTTCGTAWCATAATGAGAAAGAATGTATACATATAGAGTTAAAAATCAAATAAGATACAGCTGGGCTTCGAATAAAATATAATATTTACTGCACACAATTTATTGATCACTATTTTAACTGCAGGCCACCAATCGAGTGCATTAAAATGCATATTGCTAACTCATGCAACCGTCACATATATGAACCCAGCGCTCTGCTGCATAGTATATAGACTACGAATTACTTTATTCCCCTTAATACAGAAGGAATAGTAAAGCATAGGTACAGTATGCAAGTAACACTGACTTGTTCTGTTAGGAACTTGTATTGCGATTTAATTAACAAGACTTTTGAACGTACAATTACTTAAATAAATGAATGACAAAGTGATTCAGGCTCGTTATTACCCAACAAAACAATTAAAAATCAATGATAAGATATAAACTAAACTCAAAACTGTAATTTGGAGCCGCAAAACGAAGAGTACACTTCTATCTGTGGTTTGAAAGTTTTAAAAATGTGGCCATGATTCCGTCTCTAAATTTTAATGTACATATGTATCTCACAAACCACCAAAACTATATTAACGAATCTTGCYTAGGATTTCTCAGCCATTGTGACAACGGTTATATTGATACAAACTGCGATAACTCACAAAAAATACGAGCTAAAGAGAGGTCGCATTGGATGATATACAACCGAGGTAAGATCAGGTCAATAGATAATTTTCCTTCCCCTGTTATATTTTATATAAATAAATAACTTCCCTTTGCTTTATATTGGTTTTATTATCCGGAAAGGGATGCGATTTTGTCGGGTAGTAATATTCATATTTGCATTTACCTTATATACGAATTTTAAGTTTCTGCTTGGTTTACATCATATATATATCATGTACCTTGAATCATTAAGACAACATATGAAACTGAAAATATCCTAGTTTAAGGCTGAGATTGTGTTAAATCGTTCATTAAACCACCCCAACAAGTTGATGCAAATAATTTAAACCTTTTCCTACCCCAAATATATCAAATATCTTGATTTTCGACTTTCCGAAATTAAGACGACAAGTTTTCTTAAAAACAGTTGTTGAACACCATATGATAATAGTTCCCCCAGATATTATAATAAGCCTCTAAGCCGCATATGTCTCCTATCTATAATGATTTCCGATCATCTGGTTGCCTTTTTCCTCATATCTTCTTCTTCTTAATTGACGTAGACACCGCTTACGCGATTATAGTCGAGTTAACAACAGCGCACCAGTCGTTTCCAACTGGTCTTTCCAACAGAGTGGAGGTCTTCCTCTGCTT
The DNA here is from genome assembly GCF_001853355.1 of Bactrocera latifrons. Classification (NCBI taxonomy): domain Eukaryota; kingdom Metazoa; phylum Arthropoda; class Insecta; order Diptera; family Tephritidae; genus Bactrocera; species Bactrocera latifrons. Next base: position 613,140 of record NW_017534764.1, on the reverse strand, counting down.
CCCCCGGCGGTTACAGCGTCGAATACTTTCAGAGCTGGAGAGTTTTCGTCCATTCGGATAACATGACTTAGCCAGCGTAGCCGCTGTCATTTAATTCGCTGAACTATGTCAATGTCGTCATATATCTCATACAGCTCATCGTTCCATCGAATATGATATTCGCCGTGGCCAACGCGCAAAGGACCATAAATCTTTCGCTGAACTTTTATCTCGAAAACTAGCAACGTCGACTCATCAGTTGTCCTCGTCCAAGCCTCTACACCATATGGGAGGACGGGAATTATTAGTGACTTATAGAGTTTGGTTTTTGTTCGTCGAGAGAGGAAAAAAGAAAGGCCGAATTCCTAGGTGCGCGTTATCGAACATCTGACTCTACTAAACGTCATTAAACTAAAAATTATAAAAAGTCATAACATAATTCAAAAATATGATATAAAACTCCAATTGGGCACAATGGACCGCAATAGCAAGTGGACTAAAATTTTTGAAATATAAGCTTAGCCTAGCCCACKGACAGGTTTAATGCACATGGGTATATCTGAAACCATATACAATAAGAAAATTCGCTCAGAACAAATCCCCACATAATATATTATGACGAAAACTTTTCCAAATCAAACCGAAACTTTTTGACTTCTCCTTGGTACCAAATATTATATGAGGACCCTAGTGCTTTTAGCTGAATTTTTCCCGAAAATATCGATTGAATTGTGAAATATGCAAGTATAATTGAAATTCGGAAATTACGCTTTAACCCTTAGTTTGCTAAAGATGGTACYTTCAATATTGATTGAATCGGATCAATAATTCTCTTAGCTTTCGTATAGTTAATATAAAGATTTTCGAACTTCCGGGTGACAACTTCTCACAGATTGATCGATATTTTCCGTGAAAAGTCAGCTAGAGGCATTTTGGTGCGATCCTTTTTTAAAGTGATATCAGATTTGTGCAAATTTTTCTTCTTCAAATTTTTTATTAACTCTAAAACCACAGATGCTCATCTACTCTTTTATTATCTGAACCAAGTTCCTGTTCTTTGTATTAATTTTTGGCTTAGTTGTTGATTCCGCCCACTTGCAGTACCCACCGTTCTGGGATGCCARGGACACGTGTACCAAGTTTCACTAGGATATCTTGATATTTACTCAAGTTATAGCTTTAATGAACAGACGAAAAGAGAAACAGTCACCGGAATTAAACTCGTCCTTTCAATTTATTTGTATATATATATAATACTATTTTTATATATCGAATTATTCAGAGTGTTACAAATTATTATTGGGAGAAAAAAAGTTATACTTTATGCTTCGAGTATAAAAATAACATAAATTCTTTTATGTCTGATTATGATATGTCCAAAATTTGAATTCCGTAAATTTTGCATTCACAATATTTCTGGGATTATGTTGATAGGAATATTCAGTATTTTCTTATGTTTATTTTGTTTTAACATTTATCAAACCTACTTATATGTCAATACAACAGTGCTTTACGATCAAATGCAAACCCAAATTTTAATTTCAATCTGAAGTTTCATTGAGCAGAAATTAATTGCTAACCATAAATAATGAATATTTGTGTACAAATATTTCAGTTATAGTATTTTGTTAGAGTAAGCGCTGTGTAAAATGTAATTACATAAAAAATTCAATCGTTTATGCCTCAGCACGCGCCACTTCGACCACGAGCTTGAAGCTTTAATACAATTGCTGCAACAGTTTCTTTTTCTATCTCCTTCTATTACGCCACTCCAACTATTTAGTTACTTTTCTTACATATGTATATACATATGTTGGTAAATTATTTACATTTTTTCCGGAACCTTTGTTTTTCTATACTTTGCAAAGTACTTTCTCATGTTGTGGGACGGCAATAAATAATTCGCATTTATACTAACAAGATTACATTCATATGTATCTATATCTAATATATATGTGTGTAAATATGTGTGTGTATATCTCCAAYTTTATAAAGTTGGTTGAATAAAATATCAGAGGTCTCTGGCGATTTTCTCTTTTTTGTGTTTCCCCTCAACAACTCGCAATGGGAAAGTAAAATAATGATTTGTGAGCCAAAGGAGCAAAAATATGAAATAAATATACAAGTGTTGCAGTTCAAGTGTATACCATATTGTGTATGTGTTATTATACAAACTTATGATGGAACGATTTACAACGTTGTCACTGAGACTATTGATGCGAGTGAGATTGTAATCACATCTCCTTAGCGGTTGCTCCTTTTCATTATCTAATATGCTTATATGCTTTACTAATAAAATTAAGAATATTTATATATATTAATATATGTATATGTGTATGAACGAAATTAAATAAAATTTTTCTCAGAATGACTCAAAAAGTGTGAAGTGTGTTGTTACCTTATATATTAGCTAAATACAGAAGTGAAATGAGGATATCAATAGGCTTGTAAAGTTTTGTTAACTTAACCGTTATTTGTACTAGTTAAGATTAATACAAGTAATGAGAATGACGAAAGGAGTTGGTTACCTGCCTGCGACTCATTTAGTTCGCCCTTCGCTCTAGCCGGGCATGCGGTTGAGTAAAAATTGAGATATTGTAATATCACTTGGTACACGTATTCCTTGAAACCATGAGGATATTGGTATTGTAAATAGGCAAAATCGATTAATAAAATGCTTTAGTCGAAAAAAATAATATTCCAGAGTGGACTATTATATTGGTTAATTAATAGGATATTTGATCAAATCTATGTTTCTAAAACCAGTAGGATTTAATGCTAATAATTAATAGAAGCGGTTCAATACCTTCTCGTTTCATGTAACAACAGAGAATATAATAGTTTTGTAACATCTAACGGATGTATAGATATGGAATTATGTATATATAAATGATCTGGATGACGATATCAATTCTGAGTGACTATTTGTCTACCGTCCGTCAGTGCAAGCGATACCGTTGGTAAAAATTAAGATTATCTTCGTACATACATTTCTTTGCTTCCAATCGGGTTAGTATTACTGATGGACTTATCGGCWCACTATCCCGCCCACAAAGTGCCATTAAGTGAAAACATTTAAAATGCCATAACTAAATTAAAATAGAAAACTGCAACTTGGTATAGAGGACTACATGCTTGTCTTTAAGCTTATGTATTGGATTTGTTTTTCCTAATTAGTTCTTTATTAATTTATTCTTTTTTTAAATTTCGTTATACCAAAATGTGTAAGTACCCTCGCAACATTATTGGTTATAATTATTTTGATTAACAATTTGCGTCAAACTACCTACATACTTAACTCAAATCATTTTCTATAAAATTAGTTGGTAGTCATCAATACCGTGAATATGTTAAAAAATTAGTCTAATTTGAAATCAATTATATGTTTTCTATTAGGAAGCGAATGGTGAACGAATTCGATATTTATAAAATGTATTCTTTTGTATTGTGTTATGTATTTATATATAAATAATGTGCTAAATTAAAATTCTAATTTTCCGACTTATCCCCTCCTTTCAGAAATATTGGAACATTTTCTGATATGTAAAGCTCTTATATACACTAAACTAACAATGGAATGGATAATGGAAAAAGTTGTATTGGTGTTTTTTATTACGTAAGTCATATTGAATAAGATATACTCTACGAACGTGAAATCGTAGTAATGAGTAGGAAATGAACAGAATATAATTGCATCTACCATCATATATACTAAACTGATAGGGAATGATGAAATGAAATATTTCCTGCAAAAAGTTCGTGCTTGTATATGCAAGATTATAGCTTACTCAAAGATGGATTGATATAAACCAGTCCAAGATGAAGTGAAATACAATTAGGGTACCTCCATACATACGGGGTGGCTGTTGAATTTTGCTACATTAGGAAACTCAAATTTTTTTTTTTTTCAGTGTATGGAAYTCATTTTTCTTTTATTCATGTTAAAGCCCATTCAAATTTATTAAACATAGCTTAATTAGTTTTATCAATAATKKAATTTAAATGCCCCCCCTGCTCGTTGATGCATGTGCGGCATCTTACCAAAATGTTGTTCATTACTGCTTGGAGAGTTGAGACAGGAATAGCCGCAATTGTTTCTYGAATGGATTGCCTTAGTTCATTCAAATTTATTGGTTTTGCTTTGTAGACTTCCTGTTTGCAATAACCCACAAGAAAAAGTCAGGTGCAGTAAGGTCAGGCGACCTTGGTGGCCAACGGAAATGTGGAGTTTCTGGATATCAGCTTGTTGGGAAATTTTCGTCGCAATTCTGTCATAGCAGGTTGGGCTATGTGAGGAGCTGCACCATCTTGCTGAAACCACACAGAGTTGAAAGAAATTCTSATTCGGCGTAATTCTGGATAGAAAAACTCTCTCAACATGCTCAAGTAACGGTCTCCAGTAACCGTAACGGTGTGTTTTCTTCGAAGAAGTAGGGCCCGACAATACAGTGTGATGAAACTGCACACCACACTGTGACACGATGTGGATCCAATTCCGTCTCATGTGGGTTGGAAGCTCTCCATATTCGACAATTTTGTTTGTTTATGTTGCCGTTTAAATTGAAATGTCGCCAGACATGAAAAGACAGTTCAACATGTTTCCATCCTCTTCCACCATTTGAAACATCTTCTGGCAAAATTCCAATCGAATCGGCAAGTCTGCAGCGTTCAGTTTGTTGGCCATTTGAATTTTATATGGGAATAAGTCCAAATCTTTGTGTATAATTGACTATAATGACTGTCTGCTTACACCCATTTGAGCAGATAAGCTTCTTGTCGAAACACRTGGATTGTTTGGTATGGCAGCAGCTACAGCAGCGATTGTTTGCTCCGTTTGAACTGAAGGGTTTCGATGGTAAGGTCTTCTGTTGACTGTCCCATGCTCGGCAAAATTGTTTACAAGTCTCATTATGGTCCATCTGCTTGGAGGATTGCCGGCAAACGTTCGCCTATACTCTGTTTGAACCGAAACTACGGACTCCAGTGCGTGATAGCGGCGAACAATCCAAATTCTTGTTTCAGTGTCCCAGTTATCCATTCTATAAAATGAAAAAAAAAATTAACCAGATTCATTAAATAGGAAAAAAGTTATTTAATTTGTTTTTGGTAGCGGCTTTCATCAGCCACCCTGCATATAATATACACCATTTTATTCTTTAATGCTGTAATTAAYCTAATTTTTAATATAAGTTTAATTTATAATATTATCTTTCCAGTAGCTCAAATATGGACGAGAAAGATCGCAAAGTACTTTCAGAAATACGTAAGTATTTTATATTTGTTGATTTATTTATAATTATAAGATAACATCCAATATATTATTATTAATTCAGGTTTACTTTTGAAGTATGTAAGCTCTTTAAACTGCTTGGCTTTATATCATCATAGATATATGTAATACATTTTGTAACAGATGTCTGAAGTTTATTGATAAGTTTTCTTTGTGTGAAGTTTTATTGCGATATTTGCATTCACATTTGCTACAAAATGCCTCTGATGAAACTCAAATTGGTATCAAATCATCATCAAACCACCAGCATGCGAAGTTATTCGTGTGCCAAGTTTCAAAATTTATAATGTTTTGCTTAAGCAATAGCTTTCATAGAGAGACGGCTAAACTAACTAATTACTGACATGTTGGTTGTAGGTGTTATAGTAAATCGATTTGTGAACAAAACGGAATACTATATGTAGTTTCGCATTTGTATATTCCCTTTATATTCATCTGACATCTACGTACTCTTATATGTGATTTGAATATATAACAATTTTGTTTTCATACATCTAACCTGCTAAACATGAAACAACACGCACAGACATTTCACCTGTTCCATCCATTTCATTTCAAAGACTGATTGCACCAAAAATGTTTTGTGACGTAAGGGTAAGGGACATAGTTTATTGTGTTTTAAGAAAAACCGGAGAATAACATATGTTTGTATATACTTAGATGAAATACCTTTTGTTATTGTCCCATTCTAACAAGATGTTGTGAAGTTTAATTTAAAATAAAGTCTGCAGCATCGATTCGTTGTTGTAGGTTGAGATTCAATGTGCAATGATAGAATGGGGTTTAGTGTTGCCTTCTTCTCTGAACTTATTTGCAAATTATTTGAGGGTGGATTGTAACACAATTAACCAAGCTATGGATAATTTGATTGGTTAAGTTAGAAATGTGTTTGCTTGGCACGTGACGTGTGATATGGTTCATTAAGTTAGTCAAAGTATTGAAATTTCTATGTACTATATTTTATTCTTTATTTCTTAACCCAACTATACAGGTATGTTATATCCTTAATAATACCACAAATTGGCAGCAACTTCTTCCATAATTTTCAAAATTCAACAAAAATTACTCCAAATATTCTACAGCTAATAAATTTAAGTCGGACTTTATTTTGTTTTAGATTTGAAATCGTAATTTTTATATCCTGAACAGGGTAAGTTTGCCACGATGTATTTAACACCAATAAGGAAACGTCAGAAACCATTTATAGTATATTAGTAAATGATCAGCTTGATGAACTGAGTCAATTTCAACAACTTTTTCTACAAATGCTTCTGTGCTGCCGAAGTTAATGCCTTGTTTAATACAAATTTGCTTTTTGGATTGTAGCTATTGCTTCCAATTTTCTTTTCCTTGAAAAGGTTTCTGTACCACAATATTCAAAAAACTAGAAAGAAAAAGAACGAAAGTAAAGAATATAGTAATGAAATTATGACAAAGTCAAAGCGATATTGGATTACATTGATTTTGTTTTGTAAATTATGTTAGCCTTTATCCGAAGAGTTGAATAGACTTATATACTCTCCTAGACTTTATATATCTAACAGCATTATTAATGGTTGATATCTTAAATAATGATTATTGGAATGATGTTCCAGAATAAGAGTATCGTGCTCGTTATAAATTATGTGACAGTGTTGTGAATACAGTAAAATTCCCCATGAGTAATAAAATCAAATTCAATAAAGCATAAATTTTATGAACACATCATTTTCATTAATATTTTAAAACAAAACTAATTTCTATAACCAGACATGACCGGACACAAACTGACCTGCGCTGGCATAACGGAAACATATAGAATAATTGGCATTCACTCCTAGCTGACATTAGCTGGCGCAGCTTCTGACTCTAAGAATACATTTTAAACAGAGGTCTTTGCCACGCGCTCTTGTGTAGACAGCTCCCATAGCCGAACAACAACACGCGACGGTCGGTATCCGGTTATGGGGAATTTCATTGTATATGAAACATATTACCACGATATAGAGTTCAATTTTAAGGTCTTAATTTGTCATGCGGTCTTAACTGGGATACTTATAAAAATGATACATTTATTATACAAATTGGAAAATTGGTTTATTTACACAATTATGTAAGCATGCACATAAACGCAAGACAGCGCGTTCTTTGTCAAAAGCATTCGTGTTAAATTAAATTATTTACATATTTGAGAATACAAATGAAATAGCCAGCTGAGGCAATCTTATTAGAGATTCGGTAGCAATATGCCAATGAACAGAGAGAAAAGAAAAGAGTAATACACTTTTCACACTATAAATAGAACAAATGGATTCCACATTAACATTACATTTAATTTTTTTATTTAGAACATACACTCTGCCATGAATTTATGTAAGTTGAATAAGATAATAATAATAAGTTAAGAGAAATGATTAACAGTAAAGTAATTAGGAAATAATATTTGAAACTGCTCAATATTTAAATTAGGGCTAAAAATTTCTACCCTTTGTTCTAAACGTAGTTACTATCTGTGAATCTGTTCTCAAAAAGCAAAAATCTGGTATGTCTGTAAATTTGATTCCATTATTGATCAGCACAATAATACTTATTGAAGTATTGAAAGTGTGCAGTGTGTTGATATATTTTTTTACACCTTCCCCTTTTATTACGCTTAAGAATAATGTAAGACTATAAAAGTTTAGAATAATTATTATACATATTAACTAATATAACAGCTATTTAATTAAGTATGAATTTACTTATGTTCCACTGTTTAGTCAACGCTTAATCGAATTTCTATCAGCACCGTACTTGCGATATATTTACCATTAGTAGACAGGCTTGTACATATTTATACATATCCACAGTTCTTTGTTCTGTTTTTCTACTCAGTTGATGTCAGCCATCCATGCTCAAAAATTCTTYCATAATCTGCCTACTATTCCTTAGCTGCTCAATCTTTGCTCTTTCGTTCGCGCTCACATGACTAGTGTTGTATTTCCATCCCCAATGTCAAGAGAAAGACAGCGCTCATACAATCCGGCCATATGGAATTTTTGTTTGTTATTCTTCGGCGGCCATTGAAATCACTAATGCTATTTCGAGTTGCTCTCCACTTTCATTTTTTATACTCTCCTTTTGTTTTATATTTTCGGTTTTGTTTTTAGTATAGAATCGCTTTTATTGTTGCTATTATTGTGTCATCTTGCGCAGCAGTCATGTATACTAGTAGTCACTATGCTCGTGTGCAGCAACGCAGTGGGTAGTGAAAAAGCGGAAATAGTTATAGAAGAGTCAAAGAAGCTTTTCGTTTTGCTGCTGTATTTTTACTAAAGTTTTTGTAGTCCTTTATGCTTCTAGACGCATAGAGTTTATATGCGCAAAAGTTTGATTGAAGAGAGCTGCATGTTCAATAGTTTGAGATGGGGTTTATTCAAACTCTAGATGTTGTCCTTTCATAATAATATCACACACCATGACACTCACTTCATGAAAACCACCCGAAATTGCCGCAAGGTATCCAACAAAGTGTGCGAAAATGTAAATATTCTTGTCTAATGTACCATGTTGAAAGCGTAAACGAAAAAATGAAGAACTTAAGAACTGGGTAAACGAAAGGGTGTTATTATTTGTGAATTGAAAAAAAAAATTTGTTTTCAATAAATTTATGTGATGCATAAATGCTTCAAGTATTCTTTAAAAAGAAAATGGTTAAATATTGTTTTAATATTAAGAAATTTATTAATAAACGGATTTGCCATTTAAAAAAGTAATATAAAATTATATAATATTGAATATAAAGCCAGCTTACATAGTCAAAAATACAATATTATAAGTTATAAACATAGTCATAACTTCCTCGAATATTTGAATCAGGCGTTAGCAATTCGCTGAATGATTTCAAGTCTATCTTCTAAGCACAACGATGCACCGTTATAAGAAAAACACGCTCTCTCATTTTTATTAAGATAACTAACATATTGGTCGATATATGCGCCATAAAGTCTCCCGTAGATCACAAAAAAAAAAAATWAATTTATAGCACATAGATATATTATCATCAATAAAGGATTCTCTCTGAATTTCATTTATATTTCTCAAACAATGAACAACATTTTCGGTAAAAAAATAACTATGAACTCTGGGTCCACATATTCAGTACCTAGAGCCTTGAATATAAAGTGGCACATCTCAAAGGCACTACTCGTGCAAAGATTCTTGATTTGTATACTGGAAAGTGAAACTTTCAAATGGAGTTTAAAATTTTGTTATATGGGAAGTAGGCGTGACTGTATTCCGCTGTAATATAAGAATATCTGATTTCACATAAAAGGGTGCGGTGCCACGCTCATCGTTCTATTTCGACCTCGGTCCCTGTAAAGCTTCCTCATACCATCTTGCAGGTAAAGTTTTATGTGTTTGACGTATTTGGTTGTTGATTTATCGCGTTTTTAGTATTTTTTTCACATTCGGTAGGAGGTTCTTATATTATTTGATTTTGTATTTGAATTTCGTTACTCTAAATTTAGTGGTTAATATTGACTAATATAAAAGGTACAAAGTCACCTGGAAAGTTAGAAAGTGTAATACTGGTTATATTGGTAGAAACATTCTGTACTGCTTGCATTTACTTTCCCCGGTTTTAATCTTTCTAAGTTTCAGGAGTATAACATATTCGGTTACCCTCAATCTTAGCCCTTTTGAATCCACAATAGTGCCTTTGACCAAATATTCAGAAAGAAATTAAATACTACATAAATAATGCCCTAGTACAAACTTTAACATAACATATGGAAACATGTTAAGTGTCTGAATGGACTATAAAACCTCTTACAATATTAAGACATTATTACAGCACAACTTAAAATTTTCAAAGATATATTATCAAAATAAAATATATCCATTTGCACTTAAATAGCAGAAGTTAAATTTGGATTCTCAACGACTAATAAATGCATAAATTTTTTTGATTTGACTGTGGGTCATGGTATAAATTCTGTTCATATAGTGATATAATAAATTGTAGTTATTTCCTTCTTCAMTTTTAAACTTAAAAATTAAAGATACAATGAAAATAATTAAGATTTAATTATTTTATATGATAAAAAGAATCTGTTTATGTTTATTAACAGTGCAATAATAAAGTATATATTTGCTTAATATAACGTTGTATATATCAAATTAAATATAATTAATAGGGGTGAAGCCTAGCGGCAAAAATGTGAATTAACAGTTTGTTATTTTCTATCTCTTCATTCAATTCTGAGTTTCATGTTTCTTTGTTCCAATCGGAATATATACACCAATGAAGATATGCCTACCACTGCTTGATGTACCATTTAAGATAAGTAAATTACAGTGTACTTTGCCGTCAGATGGCACTCTTAGCAGTACGTCAAATTAGCTACATTTGGTACAGCATTCAGCAGCAGCTTTATCTTGGGTGACGTAGCCTGAGTGTATTCATCTCCATAACAACTACTATTGAAAAAAGGTATCGCCCAATGGTTGAAGTGAAATCAGCGCATGTCAGAAAGAGATAGTTACAGTGCTTCTCTGTATGTATTGGATTGGTATTGTCCTGCTTTTGCCGGCAAATCTTTTATTCACAGGTATAGCGTTTATGTTTATAAGGCTGAATCATATAATGCGGTAGATATAGTTGAGCATCCTAATTCACTTTGGTATATTGCGCTCCACCATCTACAGCAAATATTGAGTTTAATACATATATGTAGGTATATCGTCAGCGTTGTTGGCATTCAACCAAAATAATCCGTGTCTGAGGTTTGAATTCGTCGCTTAAATCTGAAAAAATTGATCAATGATATTTTTTAAAAAATTTTTAATTTTAAGACATCAATAAAGAGTTTCTAAAAGACGCAATATTATATGTATGTATGTACACCACGGCCACGCACAACTTACCATTAAAAATTTTCATGTGTTGCTCATATTTGGCCACACGGTGTAGCGGTATCGAATTTTCTTATTTAGAAATAAGTTCGTGACATGTTATTTATCAAAAAATTTTAAACAATGAACATTCAGTTATAGACTAAAGCATTTGAAAGTTAGTAAGCATTACAAAATGAGCTGAAAATATAAGAGACTGATATGCGAGGAAAACATGATATTTTTTATTTTTGTACTCTAGCAACACGTTGTTCACCTAACGGTTGTACGTATCACCTAAAACTCAACCAGATAGATACAGTGTTATGTATATAGTATATAAGTGATCAGGATGACGGGACGAGTTAATATCCGAGGGACTGTATTACTAAGATATGCAACTCTTAGTTAGCACAGAATATGGCAGTAGCAAGGAGCAGCTGTAGCAAAAAAATATATATATATATGAAAAAGTGGGCGTGGCCCCGCTTTCTATTAAGTTTAATCTACATATAAACCACTAAAGCCATACAATTTTAATTTCCATTTGATTCTTTCACTGTATTTGTATACTGGAATACAAACCAAGAAGTCATAATTTAACAGTTTATAACTTTGCACAAATAATTACTTTAAAGTATTCCACTTTATAACTAAATCATGTGCAAGTCTAACCAAAACTGTTCAAGTCCATAGGTACCGAATATGTGGACCCCTGTATTTATAAACAGTTCTTCCAACTTATGGGTGACTTAATTCCACATATATCGCTCAATATGTGAGTTATCTAAATGATAATAAGAGAGCGTGTCTAAGTCATAACAGTGTACATATCTTTTGCTTATAAGAAATAAAATTGTGCGAAAATTTTTCGAACATCAGACTGGCGATTGGTTTGGTGGTTGCATCTGAGGTACGCCATAAAATCAAGGGAACACCTTTTATGGTATGTGGCTTGTTAATAGTATATGGTGTTTGTATAAATAGATAAAATCGGGTCGATGTTATCCTAGCACTCATTTACTAATATATAACGATTTTCGTTTTTCTAACAGACCTTATGACGAATATGTTAGTCAGTGTACGAGTTTATATACAACAATATATATATTTTATATATAATATTGCTTGGATTCCGATCCTCTGGTTAACGTTTTTCACCTTAAGGTATTTCCCTATCTTTGATTCGTGCAAGTTGCAAGAGTATAAGATGTTTGGTTGCACCCGTACTAAGCTCTTCTTTACTTGTTTTAATTTAATTTAAACGAGTATAATTTATACGACCGATTTCTATAAGTAAAGAAAAGCTTTTTTGTGTTTTACTCAACAAGCATAAAAAATTAAAGACAATAATTATAATTAGATAATAAAATATAGTTTACTTGTGATTACATTAGCTTTAAACAAATTGAAGAAAATATATTGGTAGTTCATCGAAGCCGAACATTTTGTGCTATGAAAAAATGAAAATACAAAAAAAAAAAAAAAATCGTTAAGCGTGTATTTATAATGTTTTTGTATGCAAATGCATGTGTAGCGAACTTTTGCAAATATCGACTATGAAAGCCTAAAGATATATAAATTAAATCATTTTATATGCACTCGGTTTTGTCTTTTATTGACTTACCTAAGACCAATTGTAGCAAACACCAAAGGAGTTTTGATCCTGAAAATAATTATCCGACAATGAGTAATAAAAGTCTTTGTATGTGACTTTCATCTCTGGAGTTTAAGGAAARTCAAATGACAGCTGTGCTGTTTTGATGTTGTTTGGCGGATTCAATTGAAGTTRTTGTGGGGCATACTAGTGCCTCATAAGGGACTAGAACAAAGAAAATAGCTCCACATGGAAAACAGTTGTAAATAAATTTGTATTCCGGATGGAAACACAAGTTGAAGGACAGAAGTTGGAACTCTCCTTGAGCTCTTGAAGACGTATATTTGCTACAGAATACATATGTAGATAGTTTAAACTTAATTATATTTTATATAAAATCATCAATTTAACCACTGCCTATTGCAAAATTGTATAGTTTTCCAGTAGTTCTTTCTTCACACTCATGKTTTTCGTGCTAAAGTTCAATGGTATTAATTAGTATTAATTTTTTCTTACCAATTTATTCGTTTAATATTTTCAAAGAGTCGGAAGAATAGGAGGAGCAATTGACAATACTAGGCAAATTATACTTTCAAGCTGGATCATATTATTTTAGTTTAGTGCAGTTTGATATTGTAATAATTAAGGTTCTACAGATGCCAATATAAATTTTAAACAAATGTAGTAGACATTATTACGCGGCTGCATTGTTTGGCCTGCCTTTAAAAATAAGCAGACATATCGAAATTATCAAAAAACCTCATATAATTTATTTTTAATCACAAAGTTTAGTTAACAAATGGTAAATTATGCTTACGAATATGATATATGCGTGCATACAAATTGATATATACATGTGTATGGTATGAATATTCAAAGCAGATAGTTTGAATGAAAATTCAAAAGTTTTGTGAAAATGTTTACCTGGGCCTCTAGAAGATGGAGATATAGTGAATGGATATAGAAACAGAAACGTATAATGTACATACAAGGCGTATTGCGTCATCAAAACGAATGAAATGCATATATATATGTAAATATGAAACAAATAGGAAGTTATCTCTCCAAGCAAGTATTTTGTATTATGTACTTGTATACAAACAAGAGAGCGGACATTTTTTCACTTATCATCTCCACGCTATCCTTATCCTCTCTCTTCCTCTATTCTAAACCATTAAACCAAAGTATAGTTTAGTCAACTCTCTTAATCCATGAAAAATATATTGAAGTTATTTGATTAAATCCTTGCAGAATGCTTTGACGCTTGTGAATAATCACAAAAGTTTCTCGCTACAGTCATAAGAAGTACCAAAAATTAGAAAAAGTTCTATAATAAACAAAACAAATAATATAGAAAACACGAAACTATGTAAGTTCATATGAAAAAATTTTTCTTGAAAATTKAATATCTGCACTTACTATTAAGGGGAGAGGAAACAAAAATACAGATGAATATATCACTATGTATTGTCATTCTAATAAATTAAACGCAGGCTTGGAATAACAGCAAGAATGTGAAGTTATATACGTATTAATGTACTTATTAAATAAATATGAAGAAAATTAAATAAACAAATCAATGAAAAAGGAAAAAAATTATATGGCTGCATTATTAAAAAGTGTATTTTCTGGAGGACAAGAGAGATTACTGTTTCCTCCTACCGTTCTTACAATAGAATGAAAATAGTTGAAAACGGTTGATAACCCCGCTCATTACATATATTACGGTTTTGTTAAAAACTACTCAAAGTGACGGCGGTGCAATCTGTACATCGCTCGCGCGCCGCGCCGCCACTCAACCAGAGTGGCCAACAGATGACCTTCACGGTCAGGAGCTCACTCAGGCAACATAGCTCCCGCTCTGACAAACTCGTATCCTTCAATTTAACTGCAACGGACTCCAGAGCAAGATCGAGGAGATAGTTGCACTCATGAATCGGGAACGCGTATTGATAGCTGC
>NW_017534764.1:589001-598238 GCF_001853355.1 Bactrocera latifrons | reverse complement strand
TCAGGGTATAGCTATCCGGTCAGGCGATGTCGAGCTCGAAGTATTTAATATATACATTCCCCAGTTACATGTTGCCCTACAGGATATCACCCGAATATAGATGCGCTACTTCGTGGTGAAAATCGTTTGGTRCTAGGCGACTTTAACGCGCACTATGATCTTTGGCATTCCTGCCTGTCAAATGATCGTAGGGGGATGGAGCTGGCGGAACAGATTGACTATTCGACATTCTGCACAATGAGTGACGAAGTCCTCACCAGAATTATGGGCAACTGTAATAGCTCGCCTGATATTACCATCGCTAGTGGTGGTCTGATAAATAGCATAACCTGGCGACCTATGCTAACTCTCGCATCAGACTATCTTCCCATAATTATCTCGATCGAGAAGTCTCCTGATTTCGTTTCTGTGGACAACCATACTAACTTTAAAAAAGCTAATTGGGTCGGCTTCACGGAATTTACCGAGAGCACTTTCAACGCTCTACCCATTCTTACGGAYGTATGCGTTAGCGAACATCAATTCCGCAAGGTGATCGCAGCACCTACCACTCACTTCATTCCGGCAGGAAGAATAGCGGAAATCCGTTTCAATTTCCCAGCCGAAGCAGCCGTTTTAGCTAATGAGCGCGACACCTTACGCCATCCCGATCCCGGGGATCCCCGAATAAGGGATCTCAATTTGGAGATTCGGCGTATGGTAAACCATCATAAGCGGAYGAAAYGGATAGAGCACCTGAAGTCCTGCAACCTCTCCACCGGTGTGAGTAAGCTTTGGGCAACTGTCAAAGCTTTGTCTAATCCGAAGACACATGACGACCGCGATAAAGTTCAATTCAATGGTCATTGCCTCCTCGGACCCGAAGAAGTGCGCGAGCTATTTTAGCCGGCAGTTTACACTGCCCCATTCGGTAGACAAAGCTAAGAGATGTGTTAACCGATGGCTGCGCAAAATGCCAAACAACTGCGCACCGCTTACTTTCTCCGTTGAAGAGGTTCAGAGTTTCCTCAAGAAAGCAAAATCATCCAAATCCAYTGGCCCTGATGGAATGAATATGCTAATGGTAAAACATGATAAAACAGGCTCGAAAGGAGTAAGTTATCTCACCAAGGCCCTCAACCTGTCGCTGAGCACTCTTCAAATACCCGATGAGGGGTATCTTATCGCCCRATAACTTTCTTCTCCTCAGTAGTGAAGACACTTGAGGCCTTGCTACTCCCGACTTTCACCTACCACCTGAGCCTAGCCAGTCACCAGCATGGATTCCATAAAGTGCACAGTACCGCCACAGCACTTAGCGTCATAAACACTCAGATAGTCCATGGCCTCAACCAGAAACCACCCTGTGAGAGGACGATCCTCGTAGCGTTGGATTTGTCGAAAGCTCTCGACACAGTCAACCAAACAATGCTACKGCAGGACATTGAAAAAACTTCACTTAGTCCAGGGCTTAAGAGGTGGACTATGTACTATTTGAATGGTAGTCAGTCATCCGTACTATTTCGAGGTGAARCATCTAAACTGAGAAGAATTAAACTGGGGGTTCCGCAGGGTAGTGTCCTCTCCCCGCTACTGTTTAACTTCTACATCTCGAAACTCCCACAACCACCAGAGGGGTTTCCATAACCTCGTACGCAGATCACTGCACGATATTGACGTCGGGCAATGGAATCGATGGAATGTGTTCGAAGGTAAACAACTATCTTTCCGACCTTTCTCGTTTCCTCACTGCTCACACTTTCCCCCCACCAAATCCATAGCAACCATATTTACGAACTGGACGAAGGGGTATAGACTTGAGCTTAAGTGGATGACGTCAAAATTCCGACTGTCAATAACCCTAAGATTTTAGGAGTAACTTTCGATAKTCTATGCTCCTTCTCTCTTCATATGACCGCGGTTATCACCAAAGTACAGAGCCGCAACAAGATCCTCAAGTCGCCAGCCGGCAGCACATGGGGAAAAGACAAAGAAAGGTTGTTGCCAACTTCSAAGGTAATCGGCTGGCCGGTCCTTAACTACGCAGCACCAATATGGTCGCCTGGATGCAGTGCAACGCAGATGAGGAAACTTCAGACCTGCCAGAATACTGCACTCCGGACCACGACGGGATGCCTTTTGATGTCTCTCATAGAACACMCCCATAGTGAGACGCTTATGCTTCCTCTAAAGCAGCATAATGAACTCTTCTCCAGACAGTTCCTGGTAGGATGTTTCCGTAGGAATCACCCTTGCAGCCATCTGCTTGGAGCGGTGCCGCCTCTTAGGAACATCAAAAGGTCCTTCCTTGACTACGTCGACGACGTCGTACAGTACGTCCACCGGACTTCGGACGCAAGTGACTTTCGACAGGTACTGACCGCCATTCACAGTGGATCCATCAACACCTTCACCGCCTCCAGTTGCCGCGAATAACGCGATTGGCCCTAGCGCAACTTCGTTCTGGATATTGTAGCACGTTAAACTCCTACTTATCCAGAATCGACCCTGACATACCCAATGTATGTCCTGGATGCAACGAGTCCCCGCATGATACTGGCTAACTGTTTGCATGCCCCACAAACCCTACTCATCTAACACTCTCCTCCCTTTGGTCCGACCCCGTCGAAACAGCACGTTTCCTGGGCCTGGTTATCTGAATTAAATTTAGTGAGTGTACTTTTCTCCTAGTGTTGTATCTCTGCGTTTAAAAATGATAAAACGGTATAAGCTTGTCATGAAGCCAAGTCAGGTACCTTATTGGCAAAAATTGAAAAAATGGGATCAATACCCCTAAACCYCATATGCTACATATACGAGGTCAGTTCAAATGAAATTGTAGAATGACGTCAATAGCGATCCACATTTTCTTAAGAGAGTAATAACTGGTGCCGAATCATGGATATATGGTTATAACATCGAAACCAAAGTCCAATGCAAATTCTTTAATCCATTTTTTTCGACAGCAGGCAATTTCCGAACACGCAAAGCACGTCTAACATTTATATTTCTCATAAAAAAATAAATAACCTAAATAGCTGAAACCGTGAATATATGTATATTTGACGTAGAGTCAACTGAAATAACAAACATTACAATGAATATAACATGTGTCCAGCTTTTCGTCAAAACTGCAGTGTATCCAAGAYAGCCTGCTAACTTAATAATCAGATTATCGATAATTATTTTTCCTGCATTTTATTTTCAGGATTCTAAGGCTCTGCGATCTTAACTAAATCTACAGTATTATTCTTATTGTTAAACTTGATGCTTATGCTTATTATACTCAACCATGGGGGATTAGAGAAAATTTTCTCCCGATTTTATCCAGTTTAGGGTCTAAAGTACACCGTTGGGTGTATTTCATATTAACTGATATTTTAGGTTAAAAGTGAGGTCTAAGTTTCGGGGGTCTCATTTTCGGTTTCTGAGATGGTACTCCTTAAAGGCATTATTCGTGAAAAGTTTCATTTCATTATATTTATATACTGGACCGTGAAAAAACCTATGGAACTTAAATTAGCTGATTTAGGTATGTATTCCAATTTCGTCTATCCTCGAACTGTAACATGGAAATGTCATTATAATGATATTTACCAATTCGGTTATCTATCATTCGATTTACCTTATTTTCACGCTGTGGCAAGAGGTCCAGAAAATGGTTACTTTTTGCATATTATATATACTAAACCTATAAGAAGTCGGTCACGCCCACTTCAAATTTCAAACTATAAATGTTTTTCGTTACTTTAATTTACGGCTTAGTAATGGCAATTTATTAATGACGTGGCAGTGGTCCGATTATGCCCATAACATGAACAAAATTTCATGAAGATCTCTAAATTTTACTCATATTGCTGCTTATATTGTCAGAGAGGCAGACATCCGGATTCAGCTCGTTAAATATATATAACACCATATCCAAAGGACGTTAGAATTCCTACCTTAACTACAATTTGTGTTCAAAGTTTTATTTTGACTTTGATCATTGATTTGATTTATAAAGTGTAAAGTGAAGGAATCATATATTGGAAGTGGGCAAGTAGTTACTGAGGTATAGGATTGTGCCCAAAGTTGGGTGATGTCACACCCATTTCTATGAAGCCTTTTTGTACCATCTCGAGTATAAATTTCAATGATTCTGTTATATGGGACGTGGGAGTGGTTATATGCCAATTTTACCCATTTTCACATCGTGGAAGGAAGTACCTAGCAAAATTATTGCTATATCTTAAGAGCTTCGTGAAATATGGAAATTATGCCTATTGAAATCCTATATAGTACAGTCTATAAGTTTCCGTTTAGTGGAAATTTGTGGGCTAGGCAACAATCCAATTTTGTGCAATACCAACCTTAATTGGATTCCATGGAAATTTCATTTTTATCAAATTTCGTCAGGGTATCTAGCTTTTTACTCAAGTTGTCGTTTCCACAGATGGAAGGACGAACAGACAATCACCCGGAACTCAACTCATCTCATCATCTTGGTCATTTATACTCGTGTATACCTAACTCTTTATTTACATATATCAATTAGTTTGTTACAAAAATCCGTTAGGCAAACAAAACTATAATACTCTGTAGCAACATGTTGCCTAAATTTGAAAATATTTGTAGGAAGGAAAATGTTATAATCAAGATTTAAATAATTTTCTACCYCGGCGTTTTATTCTACTACACCAAAGTCGATAAAATGGCAATTGAACTAAGCTGTGCTAAAATTTATTTCGGATGTCTCCTTAAAATACCTAAGAAGGTGTTAAATAGCCGATATTTATATATTGTATATGAAAGTAGGCGTGAATGTTTTTGAATTTTTGTACGTATTTACCTCAAAGACGAAAGCTAAAATAGAAATAGCCTGCAGTGGAAACTGGTAAATGTAAGTGTTAGTCTTTKCAATTGCTGCAGTTTTCCTATTTGTTTACTTTGCGAATTAGGAATTTTATTGTGGCTCACTTTAGTGTTCTGTATTAGGCTGCGTTCACACATGTACTCTTTTGCCGCCCATAATCAGCAAATTTTCATTTGAGTAACTCATCTTTCATATAACATGCAAAAATATGCATAGTTTCATAATAAATAACGATATAAGATATATTAAATTTTCAATGATATTGTAAATATTCATTGGAAATAGAGAGAYATTTTTGTCAAACCCTACTAAATTGAAAAAACATGTGACTGAAAGTACTACCAACCTAAAAAAAAATAATTCTCCAAATTCTTCGACGCACGCAGTTTAAATTCAAATGTCTTTATTTTTTGGGCTAGGCCGATCAATATATGTATCTTGGAGCGTGTTCGTCCTCAGTCATGTTTTCATGCGGCAAAGTGTAGAACAAAAGCGTTCAGAGCTCGAATTCGTCACAAAAAGTGTGCGGAATTTGCGAAGTAAACTATAAATTATGGGGTATAGGTCTACATCACAGTTCCCCCATTTCCCGCATCGGAATCCGCCACTGACAAGAACGACAAGAATTGCTGAAATCCGGGTAACTATCTGTTTGTCCGTCCATCATCTGTGCAAGCTTTAACTTGAGTAGAAAATCCCACAAAACTCAATTAACGGAAAACATATAAAATGCCATAACTAAGCACTTTAATAAGATATAGTATTTGTTACAAAGTATCCCATGTGATGTGATATTCTTCTTATATTCCTATGTTATAGTGTGAAAATGGATGAAATCGGCCCACAGCCACACCTACTAACACAATTTCAAATTCCATTTAATTCTTTCACTTTCCAGTGTACAAATCAAGAAGTAATTAATATAACCGGGACAAAAATTTGCACTAATAATTCTTTTAAAGTATACCATCTTATGACCAAAAATGACAACCGATTTGGGTCAACACTACCCCAACTCCCAAATACTACATACAATGATTTTCGTCTTGCTAATAAACCGATAATTTCGATCAGTATCTGAGTTATATATGTTTTATGTATATAAAGAATTGCTTGGGTTTCGATCCTCTGRTTGGCATATTACATCTTCAGGTATTTTCTTAGCTTTTATTCCTGATATATTGGAGCTATTTTAAGCTTTTACTGGTAAAATAACGTTACACTTGTTAGAGCTTTAAAAAATGTCACATATTATTGACAGCACAGCTGCTCATTGTAAAAAACTTTCTCCAAAATGTTAAAGTTTCCTTTTAAGTTGAAACTATTACTACGTAATATGATTTTATATACAACTTATTTGAAAAAGGAGGTAAGAGAAACAGAGAATTTTGCAGTTTTATTGAGAATTAGATCTAAATTCTTACTCATCTGCTTTAAGTTACAGTCAATGTTTCGATACTGTTACTGTTTGTAAAACTAATATATACAATTCGATATTAATTTGAAAAAACTAATTCAGTTTCATAAAATTAAATAATAACTTACTACTATATATACCCACCATCCTTGTTTTAAGAACCTGAAATTTTATGTATCATACCTACCCTTAGAATTAATCTGCAATAAGTTATAGTCTTTATGTTACTATAGTTTCAGAATTAATTTCTCACGAATTTATACTAAACATTTATAAGCATATAATAACGTATTTACAGACGTTATCACTACTGTTTTGTTTAATCATCCTTGCAGGAGGCTTTTCGYGTAGCTTGGTATAAGTGTAAGTGAAATGCATTTTTTGATTGAAAGAAAACAGGCCGCGAGCGTTACACAAGCAATTAAAACAGATATAATGCATTTATTTTTAATGAATGAATGAAGCAAGTTTTTGCGTTGTGCTACTATGACATGCAAGTGTAGCTTTGTAATGAAGGGGTCGCACCATTCGTTTCCAACACGTGTCCGTGCCATGAGAATTTGAAGTAAAATTCGTAAAGTTTAAATTTGAAATATGAAATACCATGCATTTTTAAATAAAAATATTTATTTCATAGGCACATTTACATTAATAAAACTTAATGGTGCATGATTGAATTAACTGAAGTTATTTTCCCTTAATAAATCCGACTATGATTAGTTTCTGTCGAAAATGTCACTGTCACAAATAATGTATATTTAACATTTTAATCTACAGCTCAAACAAATAAAGTGACTTCTATAAGAAGAGGCAAATGTGTTACTTGTCAACATATTACACCCATACCCAAYATTTATCTTTATTATTCATACATGTATTTAAAACTATTATACAGCTCTGCAAAAAAGCTTCTTTGTTACCCTTGATGTCTTTCCAAGTTTGATGCTTTCGAGAGTACAGATTGAACGTAATTATCGGTGTTTTAGTAATCACAATTTTGTTTTCCAATCATGATTAGGTTCTGCGTACTTTTTTCGCGCATATGATTATCACATGATCTGCCCTATAAGACCTTACCAAAAATATGGGGAAAATTATGCGAAAAGTTTTAAAATTGCACTAAAAACCAAATGTGCAGATATCTTGAATTTCAATCTATACAATATCTAATTTTACTCAAAAATCTCGTTTCCGTTTCAAAAGTAGTTTGTATGGACCAATCATATAAAATGATGTCGGCGATATCTGGGTACAGTCTACCATTTGATTCCAATAGGGGGTTAATCATCAAAACCTGAAATATTTTCTCAAAATAAGCCCTGTGATTTAATATTTGATCAGGTTAGGTATAATAAAATAATTTGTGAAAGTAATTTGTTAGACGTTGAAAAATATTATTTTATTGACATTTGTGGAAATTTCCGAAATTTAGTATAAAAAAGTTGAAGGGGGAAWTATTTGCTACATTTACTGAATTATATCTATTTTAACAAAGTTATGAGTGTGCTGTGGAAAATTGTAAAAAAATCGTTTAAAAAGCATTTCATTAAAATAAAAAATATACTTTCGACATTTGCCTCTCTGTTTATTTCGATGGCTCCTTACTTTTTTCAAAACTGTCATTACAATTATTTTCTTTTCTAATTTTTGTTAAGTAAAATGAAAATAAAAATTTTAAAATAAACCACAGGAAATCTTACAAAATCATTAATAGTTTCATGAACTGTGGGCACAAGTATATCTAAAATCGACCTTATAGTTATCTATGGCAATAAAACCACTGTAGACTCTTATTCCTAATGTTATTACACATATGAGAAGTAAGTGAAACATTCTATGTTTTGATATAGTCATAATCATATACTTGTAGAATAATAAATATTAGTGAAATTATTGTTGCTAGTTAATTTTTTTTCTAAAAGTATTCGCAAAATATTTATCTTAATTTGTTATTTCCGTCCCACTGTTCGAATATGATGTCTTTAAATTAAACAATTTAGTTTTGAATATTAAGTATGACGAACACCAGATCCATGGTATATCTGCAACCCCTATCAGTATTAACCTTCGTATTTTGGTAACAGCAACTGTTGTGAAGTTTTACATAAAAGTCGGATTGACATACATTAATGCGTGAACAAATGTAATTATGATAAACAAAAATACTTAGTAAAAAGCAGCTTCCCCATTTCAGAAAGGCTATGTTGCTGTTGATTTTCAGTCGTATCCGTATACAAGTATACGTCATTACCGTTAAGTAGTGGCTTCACTAGAACTAGGCTGATCAGTATCGCTGGCATTGGCAATGAACTCTTTGCGGAGTCAACTATAGTGACCATATTTTATTCAATTTATTTATTCGATTTACATACTAATAAGCTACGTATTTGATTTGCATTCCTTTCTCAAATTACAAAAAGAAGAATGGAATATAAACACTGTAGTCACTAAGTTATTTTAAAATTATACCCTTTTGTTTCCACACCATTGAAAGACCTCCATATGAATATGTCTTCTTTTAGGTACCGACATACGAGCTACAAACCAGGTGCCTAATGCATATATGAGATGGCGACAATTCATTGATTTATAAGCGGCTCGTATCTCGGAGATACTGTTCGTCGCAACACACACTAATGCTTTACATTTCTAAGTAGTCGTGACATCTATAACTTACTAACTTGTAGATACCACTTTAATGAATAACATTAAAATATAAATTTACTTCGACCGGTTGTGGCGGATACACCTTTTACAAGGTGGTCACGTATTTGTCTTGTATTTAAATTCTTTTCTAAAACGGCAAAAAATAATAACAATGTGGGTAACGTGTATACTTGTCTTCTATATGTACTKCATGTCTGGCTTTCTTGCTATGGGATAAAATTAAAATGAATGTTTACCGTGCGAGTAATTATTTGACACAAATCAAAGCTGAACACATATATTCGAGTATTACCTGCCTATGTGTGAATTTCAGATTGAT
>NW_017534764.1:585680-587951 GCF_001853355.1 Bactrocera latifrons | reverse complement strand
AACAATCAACTTTAGAACTAACCTTCATACAGGAATATATATGCAGCATTACTTTCCAAATTAAACATTTTTCGTTAAGAATGGGAAGTGAAGAAAAATAAAACATTTAGCAAAAATAGGCTTCGTTCGTTCCTCATCTAATGTGTTCCAGGTTATGTCTAGATGCCTTCGTCGATTTACAAGAAACAATAAAGAACAAGTAAGCAGGAGCTAAGGTTGGGTATCACCGAACATTTCATTCTCTTGCAACCTGCAAGGATTCAACGCAGGGAAGTATCTTCAGGTACACAAGGCCTGTTAGTTATATGGGTCTAGGGCGACTTTTCACATTTGCATGGAAAAATACGCTCCCTCAATTTATTTAATTTATTAAGTAATCGTTTCTAAATGGCAATTATATAATTTTAAAATGAATTTGGTTTAAAAATATAAAATTTTTTTCCAGATTCGAGTAAACGAATTCCTTTAGAAATAAGGGATAAGTGCTGCTCCCGAATATTTTAATGAAACAACAAAACTCATTCATATTATAGTTAAGAAATCATTTCCGTTAAATTTCATGAGCTGTACCACGGAACCACGGATCAACGGAAATTTTAAAATTATCATAATAGCTATAAGGAGGTTTAGGAAAGTACTGAACTATTTGCAGAAACAGGTAAACTATTTATGAGGAGAAGACGCTTTTCGAATTTCAGTAATATATCTAAGAGCGTGACCGATATTTCCAGTCATAGGTCGTTATGTGCGGCCTTCAAAATGTATAATTGACACRTTGTGAAGGAATAATAGTATGAGCAAAGATTTTCTCCGATATATCTATTGTTACTTGATTTATATTTTGTGAAAGTGAAAGAATTGAACGAATATTTTTGTGCGAATCAGTAGTTTAATTTGACTAAACTTTAATACCAAACTTCTCACATATTCATTTTCATATTTTCGAAATATATATATTATATTTTTTATATTCTTGCAACATAAGTTTGCCTAGCTCAAATATTATAAGAACTCTTTGCGACGACTGATAACCCCTCTCCCTCAAGTTCTCTTCATCTCAAGTTAATGAGATGATATAAGAGGCCTAACATTTTTATGTTACGGTGTGAAAATGGGCGAAATCGGACACAGCCACGCCTATCTCCCATATAATCAAATTTTAAATTCTGTTTGATTCTTTCACTTTCCGAAAAAAAAAAATCAATAATGAATTCTTATATCAGGAAAAAGCTTTGCACTGAAAATTGCGTAAATCAAACCAAAACTGTGTGCGTTGTATATGAATATACTGGTATAAACCCAGAGATAATTCTTTCCTGATATTCACTTTTCTCAGGCCTTATATATCTAATATAAAGATTTTCGAACTTTCTGATGACTTTATACCTCATATATCGGCCAGTATATGAGTTATCATAATAAAATTGAAATACCGTGTTTTCTTATAGCGGTACATTTTTGTGTTTAAAACGAGTAAAAAAAACTCGCCGTAGACCCCATTTAACTAACAAACCATTCATTTAATGAGTACGAAATGTTGGGAAATACCTGCATTTAGTTCTTCCTTATTTATTTATTTTTTTATAAGTTTCATTTGCACGGACCAATGGACAAATAGTTTCAACTCATCTAGTCATATTAATCATTATGATATATAAAATGTATGCCTAGCTCGAAAAGTTTTTGGTGTTTCAAATGATCGTTGGGTAAAAACAAAACTTCTATCAAACATATTGCGAGACTCATAAAAATGCAAAATCAATTTTATTTCAGCTAGTTCAAGCCGGCGAGCAGTGAGGGTATATAAAAAACTCATAAGTGCTTTTAATAAAAGAGGGCAAGATAGGCGGGACTCTCTCTTCATTGTTTAGCATTTTGTTCAAACCACAACTCACTTCATTACAAAGGCCAGTCTCCGTTGCAATAAGATATTTAGTGTATGTYGTAATCTATTTGGCATTGAAATTTTGTTGTTGGGTTAGACATTATTGTTGTTGGCATTTTAACGGTTATATGTTTGATGTTAAACCGTGTCACATGTCTTTAACATTGCAGACTTTTCTGTATACAAAAAGTGAGAGCCATTAAGAATTTTTTACTACTTTCCAAGGTCGAACAGTGAATTTTATGTTTACTTTTATGATCATTTCTACAAGCGTTGGTTGTTTTCACTCTCACCACAGTCTTGTATATGTTTAATTTTTCTCTGTGGTGTCTACAGTTTATTTCATCCAAGCGCTGTCTCTTATTTTCTATTATATGCAAGGAAAA
>NW_017534764.1:579810-585222 GCF_001853355.1 Bactrocera latifrons | reverse complement strand
TGAAATAGTATTTTGTATGAAAGAGAATTTTCTTACCGTAATTGTTTATTACAGTTAATATAAGCTTCGGTGCTTCTGGTACGAATATGGGCATCTTGTTATATTTGTAAAATCATTGAAGCGACTTTTCATTTATTTCTCATATGTAGTTTTATAAAAACGAATTTGGTACAATGCGAACCAACCATACATTTTAAATTCAGAGCAGAAACTGCATTAACGAAATATACAAACAACWTTTTGCACATGGTGCAACCGTTAAAGAAGCTTTCTAAAGTCTTACACATCACATATTCTGATAAAAATGTATCCTATGCGTATATACGTTTGTAAATTTGGCACAAAAAATTTAAAAAATCACTTTGTCGCTACTTGTAAATTCATGAAAATGGTAAACAAGAGAACAGAATATGAAAGCATACATATTGACACCATCGAAACACGTCAGTAACACAACCTCAAACCGTACCATATGACTGRCTTCAAGCTAGCCGTTTATTAGTATATATGTATAAGCATGTTTGCAAGTTGAAGTTGAAGCAAAGGTACGTGAAGCAATCACTGGAAATTTCACTCATCGCCAAATACCCAACTAATACTCCAACAATGATCAAGCAAGGGCCAATGACCAATTGTTGTTTAGAGTAGTGAGCACTCTTCGCCATATTCTTAAAATTACTTTTGGGAATATTGTTTTTAGAATAATGTAATCTACACATTCATCAGATTGGCATGCAATGCTTTACCCAAGTGCAGGTTTGTTTATTAAATTTCGGTTACGGGAAAGAAGAAAACGTAATGAAAGTGGGATTTCGAATACAGTTATTATTATAAAATAAATTATTTCGATACCTTTCACAAACCAAACAGCAGAACTAACCATTAAAGTGCATTAAAAATTCCATATTAAATTACTATAATTGAATTTGATATGGAATAACGAGTATTTATGTAAATAGTACTTATTGAATTTTAAGAATTTCGAATATTGTTTGAATATAAAATTTCAAGCAAATACATATGTATAGCATTGTATATAATTATTATCTGAATGTAAGTTACTTTGATATGGAATAACGAGTATTTATGTAAATAGTACTTATTGAATTTTAAGAATTTCGAATATTGTTTGAATATAAAATTTCAAGCAAATACATNGGAATAACGAGTATTTATGTAAATAGTACTTATTGAATTTTAAGAATTTCGAATATTGTTTGAATATAAAATTTCAAGCAAATACATATGTATAGTATTCCCTTATTAATTACATTGTAGCATTGTATATAATTATTATCTGAATGTAAGTTACTACAGTAAGTTTACCACAGTTTGCGCTCAACTAAAAAAATATTCAGTAGGCAAAATTATACTGAGGCCGAAAGTTAACATGAACCTTGAATAAACAATTAAAAAAAATTTAAGGTAGTCGTGATGAGTCAGTAAGTTATTGTGAAGTATATTTATAAAATAATTATAATTAACATCTCAAGAAATCGACATTAGTTCGTATTTAAGTTATAATTCTCAAATATAGACACCCGCGTCAAAGATTCCACAAAAAAATATTGCCTCACGATAAAATAAGAAATTAAAAAAAAATTAGGGGACTCAGTTTTAAGGTAAAATTATAAATGGATAAAATGGTAAAGGTTCAAGAGACCATATGCGAAATCAGAAAGGCAGCAGAATAATAGCAGCAAATGTTATATACACACATATATAATGTCTTTAGTGGCTAATACCATGCGAAAGTTACAAATTCCATGAATTTGCACTTATCTTTAAATTACGCTCCCGTGAATATAGATATAACTAATGCGTGTATTAAAGACATTTTAAATAAAAAAGTTTTGCAAATTTCTGAAAGTTCGTGATTTCCATATATTTGATTTTAAACTGAAAAATCTTTCACCCCCAGTTCATTCATTTAACCGAACGTCATGTCTTTATAACGCTCACTGCATCACGTGTGTATATCCACTAATACTCTCACTACTCATCGAAATTTGGCTATAGAAAGTGTGCAATCTTATAATAAGCTAACTTGGGGTAGTTGGACTCTTCCGACGGTGATGTGGCTGATATGCAAATGTTGCTTTTACGTATACGGGATCGCGCCCACTCAGTTCCTCTACATTTAATTCAACACACGTACATACATGAGTCATTGCTGGGGCGAATTAAAAATTATCGACTCAACTGAGTGCGCTCACATCATGTTTTCTGCTATACCCACCTCCGACACAACCGTTGTGCATCATAATAATGATGTGCATCGTAAATTTTTGGCAAAAGTTCAAAATTGTATGTTTAAATTTAAAAGCCTGGATTCGTTCAAATAATTTATAAACATTGGTTTAACTAATCTGCAACCCTTATTGGTCGTGAGGGGAAAACGAGAAGAGGATGTACTTCATACAAGTACAGCTGCGCTGCTTACAAAATATATTTATATATGTAAATAATGTACAGAAATCAGTATATCAAGAAAAAAACTGAAGCTGTGAACTGTTGATACCGAAATTTCCGACTACCATATATACCTCTGTGCTTTACTTTCTTGTACCATTATTATTTTTTCTTAATCCAATATATTTCGAAACAGACAAAATATTATTTATTATAAAAGAACATTTTTTAGCATTTTCTAAAGCTTATGCTTGTTTTTAACTACTAGCCCTCCCCTAAGGTAATGGAAATTGAGTATGTTTTCGTTTTCGTTTAACTTTTTGTTTGCGTTCTAATCATTTGTTCCATCGGCAGCCATTATTTACAAAAATGTTTCATAACGGCAGCTGTCCATCCCTTAGCACTATTCGACACAGATGTGAACTTTTGTGTTTTTTAGAAACTCTTTCATTTTATATCCCTTTAGTTTAATCCATTTTGATACGTACAGCACAGGGCTTAACATATGTTATGCTTCTAGTAATGTGTTTTCATTTATCTCGTATTGGTATTTTCGTGTTTGGCTTAGATAATCGTAATTAGAAACAAAAAAAGATATTGAAGATCATATATTCATGAGTATATAAAGCCATTTTACATTACACGTACAAGAAATTAATTAATATTACTTCATAAACGGCTCTCTCACTCACTTTCAAAGTTGCCGAATATGCTTAATAAACTAAACGCTGGATTTCATTAATTAACTTAAATAGTCACAATGAGGTTTGCACACTACAACAATGAATTATTTATCTGAATTCCTGTCTGGGATTTTTACGTCTGATTTCATTCTCCTCTCTTCTATTTTCTCAAAACATTCAAAGTCAACAGCATTTCTTTTTGCTTAACCTCTCCAATGCTGCGTTGCTGTAGCTGTGTGAAAATTTCTTGTTAGCCCAATATAAATAAAGAAAATCGCTTTCGTTTCCTAAAGCAATATTATGAAATGTTGAAGWACAACCCAAAGTACTGTGTAAATAGTTTTGTTAAGACTTGTATACACCTTGAAATACAGACTAATTGGCAAACTTAAATAAAAGCGTTGAGTAGCGCGTTTTTTATCGCCCAACATCAATGCCGACGTGGCTAAATGAAGAACAAATTTTTAAGAAAAATTACAGTTATTTCGTTTTCTGCAGCAAGCCTAAAAAAATCTATATATTTTTGACGATAATTTCCTTTTGTTTAGAGACGGCATTAAAGTGACATATTCACACACTGTGCATTTGGTGGGAGAAAAAAACCGTCAATTTTGTGACAATGCAGATTAGACATCTCAGCATTTTCTGAGAATTTGTCGCGAATTTCTCCAATACACAAATTTGTTGTCAAGATTCTTTAATACGATAGAACGGTACAAAGTGATGTGAGTTAGAGGGTCAGAATAAACCTAAAAGTAGCAGTTCATGCCTCTATACTCTTCATCTATTGTAAGTTGTAAATATGTATTTGTAAAACCTTGGCCATATATGGACTACTTTTTCAGTTCTTATATTAATAATTTACTCAAACTACTATAAACCCAAAGTTTTACTGAAGTAATTCTATAATTTGTAGTCTCTAATGTGTTTTTAGTTTACTTGAGTCCAAAAATACTAAATATTAAGTTAAAACAAAATATATTTACTTTATTTTTTGGAACAGCAGTTTGCCTTTTTAGCCATCAGTGGTGAAGAAATGATTCTACGCAAGCACCGAAATAATGAACGAAGGTTAACACAAAAATATTCCAAGCTTACWGCAAAGCTTCACACTCTGTGGAGATGATTTTTTTGCTTCCTCCGTTTTTTCGTTGACCCTTACATTTGTTTAAGAAATTCGTAATATCTTTTTCACTACCGTCTTTGTTTGTAAAATTCATATGTAAGAGAAATATACGAGGAGAAGCGAAGTGTTCGAAATATTGTATTTTGTACTCATAGCTTCTGTTACAACATCCACCATCCATATAAATGGTGGCGCTGCCATTGGAAAAAGTAACTATATATTGATATACAAACCACTTGTATGTTATTTGCGTTGTCGTGAACATCCCTTGGTTTACCACAGATATATTAAATGCAGCGCTCGTCAACACAGTGACGAGTATTCATTGCTGAAATATACAGACGCAATTAGTTATTTTTAATATTAATATGCAACAAATCATAGTTTAATATAAGTTTATTTGGCATCTTAATTTCTTTAAAAGCATTTTTATAACCTGAACAGTTTACTTTGAAGGTTGTCACCAGCATGTTGAGCTGAGTCGATTTGGACATTTCCATGTCTGACCATCTGTATATGTATATGTATACACGAAGGGGATGAGGGGCTAATATTTTGAGATATCTATCTGAAATTATGTGAACGTCATTTTATCCCCAARGAGCTGCTCATTTGTCGGAATGTCTGAAATCGTACATCTGTAGCATACATCTACCATACAATCCGAACGATCGGAATAAATTGCTTGTATGTAAAGGATTTTTATTTACTGTGATAACAGTGATAACTGTGATAGCAGTGGTGCAATTTTCGAAGAAATTGTTCAGGTCGAACCATAATATCATACAGCTATCATACAATAGGCAGTAGCTTTTTAAAGTAAAATTAACATATATACTATATACATAKATGTTGAAAAAATCTAGTTATTTTAACACAGAGCTGAAATAATTTTTATAAAGATCAGATCTTCAAAGGAAAAAGAAATTGCAAATAGGACTAGAAAAAAAGGTGTAGTTATATTTTCGTTTTCACATAAACATGTACAAATAAATTTCAAAGAGGGTTTAAATTAAGGGAACATAAGTTCAAATGAAGGAAGAAAACTCGGTAACTTTCGTGCCACCGAAGCTATAACACCCTTCATAACAACAAAGGTTCACTACCAGAACCTGATTTTTATCGCTATGTATGCTGAAGTACAACAACACATGCCAAATTTCGTGAAGATATATATATATTCTTATTATA
>NW_017534764.1:549624-579790 GCF_001853355.1 Bactrocera latifrons | reverse complement strand
ATTTATATTTATAACTTATAACTCATGCACTGACTCACAT
The DNA here is from genome assembly GCF_001853355.1 of Bactrocera latifrons. Taxonomy (NCBI): domain Eukaryota; kingdom Metazoa; phylum Arthropoda; class Insecta; order Diptera; family Tephritidae; genus Bactrocera; species Bactrocera latifrons. Next base: position 579,750 of record NW_017534764.1, on the reverse strand, counting down.
ATTCGGCAAAAGGTTTGTTAGAGAAACGAAAATTACATGAGAGTTGGGGTAGTAGCGACCCAATTCTATCTATGTTTGTCAATACGACATACTAATAAAATATTCCCTGAGTTTAATTATGATACGTCACATACCATTACCAATCATATGGATGGCAGGATATTCGAAAATCCCGACATCAATTATATCGTGGCTAGGTCAAGTTTTCGATCATTTCATCGATTTTGGGCACTAATATGATTTATTATGAGTTTCAGATATTAGCCGATATATGCTGTATTTAGTCACCTGGAAGTTCGAAACTTTTTAAATGAGGTATATGGCTCTTTTACATTTTTGACATACAGACGTGTCATTGTGATTAAAGGATTATTCCTGAATTTTATTTATATACCTCCCACATTTATCGATATATGCGGTGAAAAGTCAACTATGGGTTCTGGCGTCCAAATATTCGGTACCCTGAAAAGGTTTGGTGGGATTTCAACAATTTTTGGTTAAAAAGTGACATATTTTAAATGAATCATTTGGGTAAAGTTTTATTCCGTTATAATAATTGCTTCCTTAATTGTATACTGAAAAGTGAAAGAATCAGGTGGAATTTAAAATTTTGCTATATGAGAAGTAGGCGTAATTGTGGTCCGATTTCGCCCATTTCCGCACTGTGACATTTCAATGTATAAGAATATCAGGTAGTTAATTTGGATGGCATCGGTCAAGTGCATACCGAGATTTGGAATATTTTCCAAAAAATGGGCGGTGCCGTCCAATATTTATCCCAACATTTATAAAACTCTTTCATATCATCGGGTCYAAGAGTTTATGTCTCAGCGTATTTAGTTACCGTTATATAAAGAGTGGACGGGGTTATATTCCAATTTCATCCATGCTTCAGTGACGCTCCTGAGTGAATTTGGTTATTTTAGCTTAAGTGTTTCAGGTGAAAAGTATATAAAACCAATAAGAGGGTACTGCCCTACCTATTAATTAATCTTTCTACTGCGATTCCTTGTGCCAAATTACAGTTCTACGTCTTTATTTAGTGCTYAGTTATGGCACTATATAGGTTTCAATCAAATACTTTATGGGCATGGCGGTTGTAGTATAACGCCCATCTACGAACTCGTCCTCAGCGTTTTGTCAGTGAGATCACAAAATTATAATATATGCATCATTCAGTATATGACACAATAACTTTCTTATGGATATATTAATCGATTTGATGATATACCTTCAATTGCAACTCTCGAGAGTTCGCTCTTGAGAGGAATCAAGCATTAAAACATTTATTGTGTTTTAATTTCATTAGCAGCCAACACATATTCATTTTCTCTATCTGTTTTGCACCGCTCAGTCATTTACCGATTGTTTGTTTACAAAATTTTTATTGCACATTTATACATAAAATGGTAGTGCCCTGTGTAGCAGCATATAGCTCATTAGCTTATAAAACAGTAAATACTAAACACAATTTGTTGTATTCATCGAATTTAAGAGGTGTAGCGAGATGAGTAAAGCTTGTGGTGTAACAGGTAGAGTAATCATTAACACATTATCGGTGTTATCCACCATAAAATATTTTTATAGTTACACTTATTAAGTCGTCAATGGCAGCACGACAGTTTTTTTTTTTTTTTACTTTTTATACTCTTACAAAATACTACTATAGAGTATAATAGTGTTGTTCGCCTAACGGCTGGTTGTATAATCTAGAACTTAGATATACAGATGATGAGGATGAAGAGACGAATACAAGGTATTAATTTTTTTCACAGTAACAAAACTGCTTCACTCAAAATGTTATAATTAACAAACTAATGCTCTGACAAGCGGTCAAATTCTGGATACCAGGTTTTTCAAACATTCGGTTGGCATTATTGCGCATAGAGTAGTGATTTCATGTAAGGTATCTTATTGAAACTCTGAGATCATCTTTCTGTTAACAATAAGTGTTAATAGCAAAAATAGATAAGAGAGGTTCATTACAGCCTCTATCTCTCATGTGACTAATATAAGACTTTCAAACTTCCGGTTGACTTTATGCCATACATATCGGTCAATAAGTAAGATTATCACAAATTTAACTGAACGTATAATACTAGATATACTATGTATATGTGGCAGCACCGCCACTATTTCGGAGTTAATTATAATTGTCAAACCTTTATGTCAAATAAAATAGGAAGATCGTTCCTTTTTTCTTCTTGGAAACTCGTCGTAGAAGGACGTGCCCACACGAACACTCCACATATATTTTCATGCCGAAAATATTTGAATTTAGTCTACGAATTACCCAAATTCCTACATACTGCACATAACGTTTTTTTTAACAATTTTTATTTTGAATATGTCGATCTGTGAATGAGTTATATATTTATAAAATTGCTCGAAAATATATTTTTAAATATAACATTATCTGCCACCAATATATTATAGATGTCATAATGATCTCCACATATAAATGGACAAGCTTCCTTGAAAATCATGTAATTTTCGACGAAATATGATTGAAATCGGTCTAAACTTCACATCCTTATTATAAAGAATTTTAATCCTCTGGTTGACTATTAAATTTATCCTTTTCGGTTGAGTTCTCATTTAAAAATGATTTTAGCGTATGGTAATTTTCGTTGATGTGATTTAAATATGAAATTCAAACTAATAACATACTTAATTTGATTATTCGACCATGATAACGTCGAACAATGAATATTGAATTCTTTCGCAATATATGTATTTCTAATATAAAGTTTTGGCAGCACCTAAAACAATATCACCGACTTTGATCCTTTCAAATTGCAATAGAATAAAATGTTCGGTTACACCCGAACTTCCTACTTCCTTCCTTGTTTGTATTTTTAATTAGAGAAAGAAAACTTGGTTAATATTAAAGTCTAAGATCCATAACGTGGTGAATTGCTTAAAACGGCCTGGTTGTGGCTTACTATTTAGTTTCGAATGCCTATCCTTAAATATAATATATGAATTTCCTTAGTTTGAACATGGTACTTGCCAAGCAATTTGTGTAAGAGTTTTATTACAAATATTGTATGACTTTAATTCATCACTGCGATTTTTTATGATTCTTTTGTATATCTATTTGGTGTGGCTACGTGATAAATACCACATGGATGCGTAATAGAACTAGACTCAGTGTCTGATGGGTGTTTAACTAGTACAATTATCACATCATAACGATATCATAAAATCGAAACATTAGATTTCACCAATTGGTCAATTGAAAGGCATCACTTTTTTTTCTCTAACAGGAGTGTTATTGTTGCCGCTAATATATCAATGCAAGATATTATATATCGAGCTTTAAATGAATGGCTCTTAAGGTCACAAATATGCAACACCGGTAAGGCCCGTAACAAGCATATTGCCGCAATCACGATCAAGGTATAAGTCGCTAAATTATGTAAGCAAAGCAACATTTGACACTAAAAGATAAGCTGCACCTTTCGCCTCTGATTTTATGAGATACTACACATAAGTGCCAATTTGCACAGCTGAATGTGTATACTTGTGTGCATGTTGATTGCAATATTAAAAATATTTCTGTTTGAAAACCATCACTTGGAGACAAATTGATTGGTTTGCTACTGTTTGCAGTACATTGGAAATAATTTAAATAAAATTACAACCATATATCGAAATTAATAAATAAAGTTTAGAGTTCTAATTACATTTAAAAGGTGTACTAGTATAGGATTACTAAATTGCAAAATTATATACAGAACATCACATATTTAATTATTTATGTCTACATATACATACATATGTKTATATATTAAAGTAAACAAAAGTACGTGATCCTTTATAATTTTAATTAATTTCACTATTGCATGTAAACATCCGACCTTAACTCAGTTTTTGCTGAATTTTAAAACTATTACTACTGCTTGTAGATTTTTGAAACTCCAAAAGAAATGGAAATGGTAAACTATAAAAAAATATATTAAATAATAAAAAACTTATACGTTTGCTAGATCCCTTACATGCAAGCATTTTAATTCGTTAACTCAACTTGTTAAAAAGAGTAACTTTCAAATAAGAATGCGTACTTTTGTGCTGTCTGCCAATTCAACCGAGCGTTTAAAACTGTGGAGTTGAAAATTTTAAATTTTAATGAACTCTTATTTATATTCAATTTATTGTTTTAAGCTTTTGTAAACAAATACTGTAATATGTTAACATGTCAATTTTTAGTTTACAGTAATTTGATGTTTTAAGATCTTAATATCTTAATCTAAAGTTTTCTAAAAGTTTTTTCTACGTGGTTCATAATCTGATCTCGAATGAGCTTTAACAATACGATTATTTGACCAAGAGCCGAGCTTGCTGCCTAGACAACTGTCATAAAATCATGTTTTTTTTTAATATCTATGCAATTATATCGTCCGGAATCCAGGGTATACTTCAACAAATACAGCAGTCTTCTGAAGTCAAACCGCAGTATGAATACCGTGAAGGCAAATACTTAAGAACATGGCTGTTAGATACCCAATSCTTTCTATAAATACAGCTGGTTCATTACGATGAATGAAAAGGAAAAACCTATGAGATGCATTGGCCTTTTCGTACATGGCCGTCTGCTATAAAAACAGGTTTGCCGTCGTTATGACAACGGCCAATGGCAAAAATCTTCAGCTTGTCCACCGAGTAGGTCGCCATTTGCGATAGTAGTTGTATGGTTGGTTAGTATTTGTTGCGTCGGGAAGGAGAGAATCATTTGTTTGATTGTGTTAGAACTGGTGCCGGTACATGAGAGTAGTTGTGAAAAGATATTCTCAACGTAGGGAAATTTTCTCTCTRTGTTTCACTAAGAAGACATTCGTGGAAATATCAACCAGAGAATGTTACTGAGACAATTTCTGCGTTTCGTCTGTAAAGAAGCACCTCCAACTTGCGGGAAAAGTTCCAAACAAGGCGCTGCTGGTATTTACGCACAGAGGGCGCTTTTCGTTATGATAGGTTTATGTCTCCGATATTAGTAGTTGAGAGAAATGTTAAATCGGACAAGGTAAAGGATACAATTTTTTCATGGATTCATAGTCGAATGTTGGTTTGGCATCGCTAAATTTCTTTCGAATACATGTGAAACTTTGAAGAATCCTATTCTCTTGCTTACCTACTGTTGGCAGAGCTTTTATTTTGGGTGTAGCAATGGTTCACACAGAAGCAATGGTATTATAAATTTATATTAGAAATGAACATGCGCAGAATTTTATTTATTTAAGTTTATATAAGGTCACATATGTTACCACCACTCCAATAGTTAAATACATAGCTGAATATACATAAATACGTTATTACAATTGCTAAGGAGTAAATGGCATGATAAGTAGAATTGATATACTATGTAAATACATATGTATATTATACATAAAACTGTGAAGAACCATTATCTTTWGCTTATATATACAACTAAAGCTGTTAAAGGAATGAAGTTATACCATTTTGTGAAAAATAAGATGAAAATTTTGTACATTCCTTTTGTCAATTATTTTGAACATTCCGCCCTTTATCTAWATGTAAAAATATAAACAAATAAGAAAAAAAATGTAAAACTTCATAAAAAGTTAAGCATTGTGTTACTGTATGTTATAAATCCAAATAAAATGATAATGACTATGACGATAGTATATTAGTTACATTAGTATAAAATCAGTAAAGGCAATACGAATAGTAAAAAAATTTCCGATCTCCATATGATATTATGACAAGCGTACATTTTACGTCATCTTCAATAGTACAAATGCACATATGTAGCTTAAAATATGTTTAAAATGTTTCAAAAATACACTTGTCTGCCTATTACAATTCTATATATAACATACTCTCCATAGTTTTGTTTGAGGATTTGTTGTTATAAATTTATTTATTAATATGTATAGGTGGTTATTTGTCAAGTTGCTACTTCAAATTAATCGTATAAAGACAAACTGATTTATAACATTTTATTTTCATTTAATTGAATTAAATTGAAATGTATATTTATTACTCATATCTATCTTTAGATATTTTCATAAATACTATGGTATATTTACATATTACTTGTGTACAGATATGCCGACGTGTCTTTTTCGATTGGCTGTACGTCTATCTTTTATGTTTCAATTTCATATAAAAATAACATTTTATTACGGCATCACTGTCAACCTTTCAGGAAAACGTTTGACTGCAAATGGATCGTCGGTTTCGTTAGCTGAATTCACAGTTACTAATAACTTGAATTCAAAACGGTATAGACTAGTTCACAAGCAAGTTGAAAGTATTTAAAAGGGTATTTGATATGAATGAATAGCAGAAACCCGAATTATCCTTTCAGTTAGCTATATGGTTAAGGTATTCGCCTGCAATTGCTGCCTTATAGCGATATGGCTGATATTGCTGCATATAAGTATTATTGGATAGGAGTCGTGATATTTGGTAAATCAAATCAGTTGTGTGTTATATAATAGGTTGTCAAAAAAGTCTTGCGGCATTTCTATTGAATTTTTTCTAAATTTTCAATTGTTCATACATTTTTTTTTTTGACTCACGACCAGGATGCTACGGCTGCTACTATGCCGGTCACTTTGGACCAATTCAGCGATTTTATCGCAATTTTCAACGACAGGGATTCTGGAGCGTGGCGCATCTTCGACCACCTCTACACCAGAACGAAAACGTTGAAACCATCGTTGTGCGGTGGAAATGGAAACTGTATCGGGTCCATAAACTGCACAAATTTTATTGGCGGCTTGAGTTGGATTTTTGCCTTTATTGTAGTAGTACTGTAAAATATGCCGTATTTTCTCTTCACGACTTAAAAGAAACGACAATCAATCAAACACCTGTTAGCGCGTGAAATGAGCTTTCCAAAAAGGTATAGCATGACCCAATGCGACGAATAAAACTAGAACTATGCGCTCTCAGCGCCAACTAGCGAAAATACCGCAAGACTTTTTTGACAAACTAATATATGAATTTAGTGAAAAAACCATTTATAGTTAACATTGTTAAATTTAGTCGTAGATAATTCACTCGGTTCTGATGTTTTCTACTTATTATGAAAACCTTTAGCATCAATCTTTATAATAATATTAGGCATGGTGCTTTCCTAGCCGTAATATTATGATTTTCCAGCTTTTGGTTGACTTTATGTCGTATAAATCAACATATGTACATATGTGTTTCAAAAAATTTATGTAGTGAAATCAGGTCTAACATTTTCATTTTAGTCCCTCTGTTTACTTTTAGCTTATATATACATATTTCACAATCCCATATAGTAAATCTTACCCATTTGATTGCAATATACATTGATTGGAACATAAATATAAAAGATATATTGACATTTAACCGWATTTAATGTTACAAATTTTTCATTTATACGAGTAATCAATTATTATATCACCATATATAAAGATATTCATTCAGTGTATTGAATTTCGATGTGAAGTTAAACAGTTTATTCTGGTCAGTATGTTTTTTGTATTTTTAATAATGAGAAATGTTCCATTATACACGAGCTTAGCATTTTTTTAATGGTATGACATAAATATTTGCCGACACTTTAAATTAATCCTTTGCTTTTTATCCTTACAACCCGAACTTATTTTTAAGGTGTGTAGTTTACGTACCTATTTTGGACAGCCACAGGAATCACGGATTCTTGCTGTGATCATATGAAAATAAAACATATGTGTTTCAACGTTTTAGAGTTTATAAGTTGTATTGTTTACTTGATAAAAATTAAAATATACCAGTTTAAATCAAATAGGGAGTTTGAATTAAAACGACTGCTATTTGAAGCCAATAAATTTTTCAACAATACATATATCAACTTTTGCGTAATGTCAGTTTATTCAAATAAACTCTTTTATTTATTATCAGTCTGGTTAGTAAATGAAAATTTATGTCGCCACAGATAAAAATAGAATAAAAATTGGCAAGCGTCTGATGACTAAAAAATATTAAAGCTGAGAAATTTAATCAGAGTTTCGATTCAAATTTCAATGAATATGAAACAATGAGCAAACGTTGAAACAGGAATTAACGGAAATTGTACTTCAAGTAGGTAATTAAAGAGTTTGAAAAGTCATTCGAAACCAATATATTATAGAAGTAACAATTGTAGATGAAATTCCTTTCTTAAAATTCAACGTAGGCATTACAGACGAAGAAACCATTACCGCCTTTGGCGATGACGAAAGTGTTGATGATAAAAATATGAAATCTCAAGTACTATGGCTGAAATGTTTCCTATTTAATTACAAGAGTCATATACCCACAAATACTCACATAAATATCCATATATTTATACTATATACTCTTAAAAAGGCTTATGGCAGCGAGCTACGATGAGCAAACGATCGACCAAAACGAGGAAACAAACAATAGAAGCCATTTGCTAGTCGATTCTCAATGAGTTTTGAATCCATTTGATGGCAGCCAGTTGAAACGCTAATGGAATCTATACAAATATTTGTAGTAAGAATTACTTGTATGTACACACACATCTAAGATATCTTACACAATTGCAGTTGGTATAGTTGAAAAAAACTCGCATTGGCATTGGTGGATCACGAGTTATCTACATAGCCTAAAACACATGTTTCTAAATGACAATGAAGTATGCAAAACTACGATATGATTTTTTTTATTTTATTTTAAAATAACAAACCTACTTGCTATTTATGTTTAAGAAAGCATACTGATACAAATTGTTTGAAGAGTCGTCGTAGATTCACAGATCACTTAAAATTCGTACAATGTAATAGAAATGAGAATAAAAATATTAATAATGACTTCAACCGCTTAAAGAAAATAAGTAAAATTTATTAATTTATTTTAGTAAGTTTCAGTATTTACTATTATAAAATATTTTTTCAATAGTGGGGTCGAAAGCTATCAGTTTTACCTTTTAATTAATTATCCTTGATTTATATTAAGTAAATTATTAAGGTGAAAATCGTGCTTTCCAATAATTTGAAATATTAATTTTAAGTCAAAACATTTCGAATGCATTAAGTTTAAAGAATAGTTTAAATAATAAACTTTAAATAATAAATTATTTTTGAAAAAATTACATATTACATTGATAAAAAGTATATGGAACGATTGCAAAACTCGGAAATATTTCCGACAGTAAGTTGGGAGTGATCTTGCCCTTAAAAATGATAAACTAGTATTCTTTCGTTGTCTTAAGTACATCAAATACTTAGTGTGCATACATATATTACTAAAACCGCCGCTATTTACTTTTGCTGGATTTAGGCTTTCCTTGATTGCTTAGCATATTTTCGTTGTCTTTCCACTTACATGGAATTTGCGCAGAGGTTTGCAAATCATAAATATTTACTCTGAATTGAAATACGAACTAACTCCGCCGTCGGAAAGATATAATATAATGTAAAATAGATATTTTGTGTTAAGCACCGAATGAAAGATAATATAAATTTCTGAGTTAAAGATTTGGATGAAGTACTTTTAACTTGAAATATATAGAATATGTAGTAGCGACACGATTTTATCTATTTTTGCATACATTTATTATGCCACATACTAATAATATGTTCCCTGAAATTAATTTAGGTACCTATGATACGATCAGCAATCGTCACTCGGATGTTGTTTGTTTGTTATATGGACAGTAGGCCAATTATTTAATGCATTTTACGCCCAAAGGTAAACTTTCATCAGTAACATGCTCTCTCATTTTCATTAAGATAACTCATATGTTGGGCTTTAGACAGCTTTTGCTGGACATAGAAAATGTTTTCTCCTAAGGCATTATCAAATTATCTTAAATAAAGAAACCAAAAGGATTACTTTTAAGGTAGATAAATACAGGAATGATCGAAGAAATAGTCAAAAATTTGAATATAGACAAAATGACGGCTTCACAAGAAAAACACCTTTTTTTACACGAAAATTTACAATTTAAAATTAYTTAAAAAATCGAAATTTTTATCAGAAACTTTATTCCTTCGATCATTACCTGACATAAGTATCTAAGAAGATCTCCCGTGAAAATTTAAAGTCAATCGGTCAAGCCGTTTTGTAAAGTAAAGTTTTGCTGCTTATCCAGGTTACGGTCCCGCCTACTTTCAAACGTTCGGAGACGTCTTTACAAATACGCCCAGTACTCCGAAACTATTTACCATATAAATTTGAAACATGCAAAAAATTTTTTTTTTTCAAAATTACAAGTGAACATAAGCCCTTAATGGCTGCTTTATCATGAAGAAAAGGTCGTCTGCAAATTGATATTACAACAAGAAAAACCGTTAATTTTGTTGCAGCGAAGCTAAATATCCTTCATAGGTGCATTTCTGTTACTAACTATGTGTTCAGTTTATATAGAAGCTATATATTATAGTAATCCGTTCTGAATAATTTTTTTGGAGATTATATTATTACTTTAAGCAGTAATCCATGCCAAATTTCGTGACGATACGACGTCAAATAATGGCTTATTTATTCTAGCTGATTAATGGACAAGCTACTTCCGACTGAGAAGCTAAGTGCGCGTCGCGGTGCATTAATGATATTGTTCATTTATCAACGTCATCCATTAAATACCTGCATTAAGTAAACACAATTGATATACGCCGAAGAAATGCCAATATATTATCATGACTTTTATACCCTAAAAATAATTGAAACAGAAACTAATTTATTTGRTAAAGCAAACGATGAGCTGTAGGTAATTTAAGACGAATTAATTTAATTTGTAACCTTATTAAATAATCTAGAACATAGAAATTATCGAGATATGACCAATTCATTATTGTAATTTCACCGATGAATACTACACAATAATAATCTAATAATTAAAATAAATAAAGAAATATTCACGAAATATTTATAATTTAGAAACCAAATTATTAAAAAAAAAAAATTTTTAATTAAAAATATTTGACGTTTCAATTAAAAACAGSTAAACCCACTTTTTTCCTTATTAAATCAACTTTTTTAGCAGTATAAATATACTAAGTTAAGTATACGCATATTTAAAATCTTTCATGAACCCATTAATTACAGTTTGATGTCAATCTTCACAAAATTAAGCATATATTAGAAAAATGATTATATTTTTTTATATTGTTATTCATGTTTTTATTTGAGATTTTGATTCCAAACAATTTTTGTTTATAATGACTTATAACTTATTATATTTCTAATTGACAACAAAAATAATACCGATTGATTGATAATAAAAATATAACTTGTTTGTATAACAATATTACAATGAGTGGCAGCAAATATGATAATTAAATTTAAGAGAAATAAATTGTATAATAGTTTTACTCACATAAAGGTTGTATGTTTCACATAAAAGAATAAGATAGATATAAGATATATATATATATGTACGAGTATAAATGATCGCGATGACGAGACGAGTTCAATTTAATCGGAACTTTGTAACGRCCACAAAACGCCATTGAAGGAAACCTATAAAGTGCTATAACAAACACTAAAATAGGACACGGCAAAGGGAATTGCAATAGCAAGGCGCACCAGTGGGCTGRAAATTTTTAAAAAGTGGGTGTGGCCCAGCCCTTTAATAGGGCGTACATATTTTCAAGACCACTGAAGCTACAATAGCCAAATTCTGCTATGTCAGACAATGTGTAAATGTATGAAATCGGATGATAACTCCGCCCACTGCTCATATWACGTTCCACCGCCCACTTTTAAGTAAAATYACAAAYTTCAGAATCTGCTAYACTGATTTCAACCAAATTCGGAACTCAAAATTCCTCAAATAGCGTATGTCCCAGTATGTAAATGAGAGAAATCACGCGTGCTTCTTTGGAATAAAACTATAAACTTTTGGCCCTAAATTGTCCAAATCCAATGAAAACTGTTCTAGTCCCTAGCTACATGATTAAGTCTAGAGATAATCTTTTCCGTCTGTGTGTTAAAAATGGTTTTCGAACTTCCAAGAGACTTTAAATGGCATATATCGGTCAACATGTAAGTTAACTCGAGTCTATCATAATTTTTTTTAACAAAATAAACATTAATTTTTTTTAACAAAATAAAAAATACGAACGATGAGATACATCTTCTAAGTTATTTGTGATATATGTTTATATTTTTATCTTATGTAGGTCTGCGATTTTAAGGAGAAAATTCATTGAAATGGCCATAGCCTAGCCAGTGATATGCAATATGTTACTTACATATACAGGTAATGAAGAAAATATATTTCACTATATTACCTACATATATACATAAATATACATACGTACATACTACATACATCTAAAACAAGCAAAACTAAAATAAATGACAATAGGCCAAGTGGCACAAAGAAAAAACCAAGCTGAGTGGTTGCGATTCAGGTGCCTTAGCTCTTTGAGTTCCGTGTCGATTTCGTTTTTAAACATAGCTCACCCGCGGCCATCGATTTGCCGCGGAATACATTACAGCAAGAATGGTGGAAAATGCACCTTTCGCAGAAAAAGGGTTGGTTGCTTACTTGCGATTTCAGCATTTTTCTCATAGTCTGAAAGGCAAAAAATATTTGTTGCTAAAACACAATTGTTTTCCTTTTATTTGGATTTCCCGCATCGCTGTTATTCGTTGTTATATTTTGCTTTTAGAACCCGTAAAAAGATTTTTTAAAATCAATACACCGACTCAGTTGAGTAAAAAATGGGTTTAGCAAATAATAATAATAATATATATGTGTGTAAATGTATGTCCAAAATTTACACTGCAATTGTCGTTTAGCGAGATATTTCAACAGACAACCAAATTTGCAATTAGTAAAAAACAAGTCTMWATAGAATATATCTACCGACTTTATAAATATCCGAATGCGATATTTGCCGCGGCCAACGCGCAAAGGTCTATAAACCTTCCATAGAACCTTTCTCTCGAAAACTCGTAACGTCGACCCATGAGATATTGTTATCGTTAATGCCTCTTCTCTCGAAAACTCATAACGTCGACTCATGAGATGTTGTCATCGTCCATGCCTCTGAAATGTAAAGCAGGACGGGAATAATGAGTGACTTTTTTGCTTTTGACGAGAGAAGACTTTACTTCTCAATTACCTACTTATTCCGAAAAAGGAATTGCTGGCAAGATCTATTCTGCATTGGATTCGAGGCTGACGTTGTTGTTGGTGTTGATACTGGTTCCATGATAGACGAGATTATCTACGACTTCAAAGTTRTGACCTCAACAGTGACATGCGTGCCTAGTCGCGAGGGCCATGACTGTTTGTTTGATGACAGGAGATATTTCGTTGGCCTCGTTCACCACCAGATCCATTTGCTTCGCTTCCCTAGAATGCTTCTGGGGAAAGCAGAACTAATGCCGCGGTTGCTAAGGCCAATAATATATCATGGGCGTACGCCCAATTAAGTCTGCGACCTTTTCGATCTTGACAGAGCTTTTGGCGTTCCTTATCGTCAGTTTACACAACCGTATTAGTTTTGCAGGGATATCAAACTCCGACCTCGCAGCATAAAGACAGCTTCTTTTCGTGCTTCGATTTTCTTTCTCGGGCCTTCTCCAAGACTCAGCGCATGGTGAATGTTYGGTCGGCTGTTGATTTTSCAGGTCAAAAGCTTCATTGATAAGGTCCAATCAGTTTGTTGACGGTGGTCTTTCACACAATATGCTCGATAGAACCTTATGAGCGATGTAGAGGAGGCATATCCCATGGTAGTTGGCGCAGATTGTGGGATCTCCCTTTTTCTGAATTGGGCAAAGCACACTAAAATTCGAATCGTCGTGCACACTTTCGTACGACCATACTCTACAAAGAAATATCCCCATATGGGTTGAGACTGGTCAAAGCTGGCGTTGAAACCTACAAATAATTATTATCGAAAAATCTTAACTTAACCATATATGGATATTTTTAAATTTTTTATGTGTTATTATTATTTGTAACGCCTTGAATCAATCGAGATTGCTATAGAGTTTCATATAGATATATATATATATATGTGGAGATGGCCACTCTACACTAATTATAATAATTACTCCTAATTTTTATATGTACTGTACATAATAGTTATTAAGTATTGCCATTTTATGTCATTTATCCTAAAACTTAACGAATGTAAGAATGTTAGATCAAAAGCACAATAATTGAAATAAAGTTCGTCGACGACCATCGAAATGTTAACAACGGCTCGCTTAGTACCGCATCACCACGAAATTGGAGTCAGAAAAGTAAAATTTTTAATAATTTTTTCTAAGCCCACGCTTACTCAAAATGGACGAACATCATCAACCTGTGGAAAGTAAAACCATATCTGGCAGCGATGGAATTCCAGTAGGCCCCGMAGCATTTAGACACTACGGAAGCAGTTGGAGCGCCAATGACATTCAACCTGAAAATCAAAGTCATACGGTCATACATTTAGAGGTAGCAAGTGAAGCTGCGCGTCACACGAAATCAGCGCAGACAGAGGGCAGCGAAATACCGTTTAGGAATTTACATCAGCCGAATATAGTACCGTTTTCACAACAGCGTACAAATGATGCGATCCCGTTTCCAGATCATCAGTGTGTACAGTTTGCACCGCTTCAACGGTATACTGCACCTGAAGCACATGCACGTATTCCGATGCCTCGCATAACACCAAACGATATGGATACATGGTTCACATCGGTGGACTATTGGTTTAAGGCATGTAACATGAACAGCGAHGCTCAACGTTATTACCATGTGATGGCTACGTTAGATCCTCTTACGCTACCAACCATTAGCCAAATCAGTAAAAACGCTGAAAATACACAACGTATTACCAACTATTCTCAAGACTGAAGTTCTCAAATATTTTGGTGAAAGTTATCAACGCAAAATTCAGCGATTATTGGAGGAGATGGTMCTAGGTGATCAACGCCCGAGTCAACTATTTAATGCCATGAGACGAGTGGCASGAAATTCCTTTTCGGAAGAAACTCTTCGAGCCATGTGGATCCAACGCTTACCGGAATTGATAAGAGCATCTGTAATCGCACGCGAAGGTACGATAGATGTTCAAATTGCAGTTGCTGACGCTATTATGGAAACGTTAACCCAGCGTCAAATTTGTTCATCATCGGATCACGCCGCCAGTACATCAGCTCAGACTCAACAAGACACGATTTCGCAACTATCAAATACAATTCACGAATTACAACGCAAATTTGATAATATGCGCACACGAGAACGCAGTCGCTCACGCACTAGKCGCAGATTTCCTCGACGACATAGTCAATCGAGTGAGCGAAGATCTTCCTCACACAATACGAAAGAATGTTGGTATCATCAAACTTTCGGAGACTCAGCTAACYGATGCCGTAGTCGATGTCTACGTCGACAAAGTACCAACACCCAGCATGAATGACTAGAAATTTCAGTCAGCGATGCTGACGCCAATCACCCCAACGCAGCAGTAAATCAACTTTTCATCAAGGACCAGTCATCAAACGTAAAATATCTCATAGACACTGGTGCCGACTATAGTGTTCTTCCAAACAAAAACAATTTTAATTCTCTTCGCCCAACAAACGTCACGTTATACGCAGCCAACGGTACTCCAACAAAGACTTACTGTTTAGTACACCAACACGTGGATCTTGGTCTTCGTTGTAAATTCATGTGGAACTTTATGGTTGCAGATGTTAATAAATCAATTATTGGCAGTGATTTTATTGGCCACTACGACTTGATCATCGATCTAAAAYGCAACAAATTAATCGACAACAAGACAAATCTCGAAGCGCCATGCACTATTCACAAAGAGTTGAATATGCAGATAAAAGCTTTCGACGTACAGTGTCCATTCGCAAAGGTACTCAAGGAATTTAAGGACCTCACCCCAGAAGATAATCACAGACCAAGGAACTCAGTTCGAATCCAAAATGTTAGAGATTTTACTAACATTAGGTAATCAGCGTGAACGTACATCACCGTATCATCCACAAACTAATGGATTGATAGAAAGGTGGCATCGTTCACTTAAAAACGCCATACTAGCCACCGGAAAAGAATCTTGGGTAGATAATTTAGGACTTACTCTTTTGAGACTACGAAATGCTGTTAAGGAGGACTTAAAAGCTTTCGCAGCCGAAATGTTATTCGGAACCGCAACACGATTACCTGGCGAGTTTTTTACTATAAAACCAAATATGCAGCCGAACTCAAATTTTGTAGAAAAATTACGTCATCATCTTAAAAAAATTCGCCCCGTCGAAACTTCATGGCATTCTMCAAGTACACCATTCGTAAATAAGTATTTATTTCAATCAACACAGGYTTATGTACGCAACGATCGAGTAACTCCTTCTATGACAGAGCCATACGATGGATGAGAGAAGTTGAATTCCAGGTGATTATTTGTCCGTCCATTCATKGGTCCGTGGAAGTAATAATTYGAGTAAAAATTAAGATATCTTGATATWGCTTATTACACATGTTTTTTGACACCATAAAAATATTAAATGTGAGGACTCGAGCGCTAATAAGTTTAATACATATATTTCATAATCACTAAAGCTATATTACACCGCTGAGAAACCCTCTAGTACCTCTCTATACAGTGTATAAATGCTGAACTCTTACGAGAATCATGAAAACTACTCCCTATATGACAAAATTTAACTTTCACTTTAAGTATATAAATCGCCTTTGTATAAACATATTATATTAGAATTTCCGGTTGACCGTATACYGTATATATGAACAGACTATATACCCCAGCTCCCATATATGTATATATCGTCACCTAAAATGCAAAATAACGTAACAGCATTTTCGGAAATTCACAGGGGAAAGAACAAAACATGTAATAAAATGGAACATGAGTGAAACAAAATTAAATTTTGTTTAAAACTGGGTTATATCTCATAGCAGAACMTTAAAATGTTGGAGATATGTACTTATATGTATGTAATTTGATTTAATTTATTAATCAATGAAACACTCAAGTTCGATTTTTTTGATWATACGTTATTTTGCATTTTASGTGACGATATGTAGATTTTTATATTCTCACAGAATGTTTCAACAGAKAATACAAAAGTTTTGACACCTAAGGTTGTTTAAATTACTTAAAATCGGGTTRAGGACATGAGCAATAAATTCAGTTAAATAATTAGTTTTCAATATCATTTTCAATTTACATTTTTTATTTACAAAATAATCGTTGTTTTGATTTTTATTTTTCCCTTACAAAAGAGTTAGTTAATAACTTTTATTTATTGCTCACAAAATATTAGTTATGTGGTAAGTTTTAAATAAGCTTTTTCATTAAGAAAATATAGTATACTTTAAGAAGACTAGTTTTATTCTCTTGCAAAGTGTTTCTGCATAGTGTAAAAGTATTCTTCTTCTAAGTTGTTTGTATCACCTAAAGCTAATAGAGTTAGATATAGGGATAGATATATTAATGATCAGGTAACTGTCTGTCCATCCGTCTGTAAGTCTGTGCAAGCTGAGTACCATGATTTTAGGCATCGTAGAATGATTAGTATTGCAGATAGTACGCCTGTATTAGACTACTGCCTCGTCCACAAAAACTATTAAACCGATAAAATTCCATAACTTGGTATACGGTATTAAGATAAAGAACTTTAATTTATAAAACGGCACCTGTGAGTTAAAAGGTAAAAAAAAAGGGAGTACCCTCGCCTTCTAAATGGTTTCATGTACATACCTCTTAAACCACTTAAGTTACAGTACCCAAATTCGTTGAAGATAAATCCGTTAAAAACCCTACCTGTGAGTTAAAAATTTTGAAAAAAATGGGAATAGCCTCGCCTTCTAAATGATTTCATGTACAYACCTCTTAAACCACTTACGCTACAGTACTCAAATTGGTTGAAAATAAATCTCTTAAATACCCTGCCAACTCTGTATGAAWTCGGAAGATATTTCCGTCCACTTCTAATATAACGCTACTGTCAAAAACTACTAAAATTGTGATAAATCAATAAATAAATACGGAGCCGGGGTAAAATTGGACAATGGGCATGCCATCACCCTTTTTTTTTATTGATATCACATGTCTCGGTTCCCGACAAATCGATTTCGACTAAATTTAGTGYGCGACATTCTTCTACCACGCTTTGAATCGAATCAATACTTTCCTGAGACAACATATTCCTATTGTAAAGATTTTCGAACTTCCGAGTGACTTTATGCTGTATAAATCGCCAATATTTGAGTTATCACAATTAATATTCGATTAAGCGGTGCCTACGCCAGTAAAGAAGACTAATAAAAATTAAAAGGCATATTTTACTTATAACAGTATGCCTAAAAAAAATTAAATTGGGCGAAAACTTCACTTACCCCCTACATAGCCAATAATAAGAGGTTTGTAAGGTAAGGGAAMATTTTTTTTTAGTATATAGCGTGATAATAGTTAATAGATAAAACAAGTTCAATATACTGCGCATAATGATTTTCGTATTTCTAACAAACTTTATGAAGATTATATCGGTCAGTATATCGTCACCTAAAATGCAAAATAACAAATCATCAAAAAATTCGAAATTGGGTATCTTATTGATTACGATTGAAATTACCTACATAATATTACATATGTCCAAGTTCTCAGGTTCTGCGCTCATATGTATGTAAACAAATTTTAACCAATATTAAATTTTTTTTCACTCTTGTTCCATTTTATTGAATGTTTTAYTCACGCCATTGTAAATTTGCGAAATGTTGTTATGTTATTTTGCATTTTAGGTGACAATACGAGTTATATATATTATACATATGTATAAATAAAAATGCTTGTATCCTGATCTCCTTTTTGATATCTTACACCTTAAAGTTTCAACAGTATAAAATGTTCGGTTGCATCCGAACTTATTACCCGAACTCTCTCTTGCCCTTCTACTTGCTTTACAATTGCATTCATGCCAAATTTTGAACAGTAACGATAATTTATATAGTATACATTTTTTATATTCTGACAATATATTACCAGAGTATAAACATTTTGTTCAACTGATGGTTGTTGGTAACACATTCAAAGTATGCCATTTTCACCCAAAACTTTTCGAAATTGGACTTTATTTTTTCAAGCATCCCGGCTCAGAAAATGATTAATTGCGCATTTTCCATGCGGTATAATGGGACATATGGCAAAAATGAAAAACTCAGGCCTCGCACAGCTGTAATATATTCGACGTACTAAAATTTGACTGTCCAGTTGCCCGTATGTTTAAACTGTTTATATCGGTGAATTTGTGCGAATTCCTCTTTGATTTCTTGATCATAACCYGGTTTAGAATTACATATGAATACACTAGTATATTAAGAGGTTATTTATAGTTAGAATGCCGAGAAAGTGAATTTTYCAGAATTTTTTCTGAGAAAACTTTTAAAAAGTAAAAGTATTTATTTGGAAAAGAAATATAGCTGATTGAGCTGGCTCCTCTCAAAAAAGACATTTTCGGTGATCATATATTATATATATATGAATCTGAACTGGATCCTTTTATTATTAAAAGACTAAACAGGTTTCATTAGAGGAATGTTAAATGTTGTAATTAATCGAAGGAATAAATAAAATAAAACTTTTTGGTTTTCTAAAAAAAAGGGTTTTTGACCAMAATTTATTATGAAACAAATATTTATCGGTGAAAAATTACTAAAAAAATATTTAAGTAGGTCGTTTTAAATATTGGTCACCGACTTTKAAAACACCATTTTGAGAGAAACATGTTTGAAGTTTGGAATGCATTTTACAAGCACTCAGAAAGATATAAATTTTTTTTGTATATATTTTTAAATATATGTTCTTTAAGAAAAAAATTTAAAATCCTAACTGTTATATACAGTCCTATTGCTTTTATAAGCGGTTCAAGAATTTGATCTTTCTAGCAAACTCGTCGGCTTTGCAGTTGCCAGCGATTCCGTTATGACCAGGCGAAGAAACGGGTCAGTTGATGACGTAGATGGATACCATTTCTAATGAAGTCAGACATTGCTTTACAGGCTTTGAGTTCTCAGTTAGCGCGCTAAGCATCAGTATCGGCGCTCTGTTGTCGGATTGAATTCTCATGTCGCTTAAAAAGGCTACACTTCGTAGCTGTAGATGGTTATATAAATGAGAAGTTGATAAGGAAAGAAAGGCAAACATATCCTTTTGATCCTTGTAATTTGTGAGAGTATAATATATTCTGCCCTTGCTTCTTACTTGTATATTATAATATTACGCAGASACTCGGAAATATTTTACTTGTATATAACTTTTACAGCTACAGATTGGATATATCCTCAATTAACTCCTTTTTGCCTTTTMCGTTTTAGTAGTAGAGCATTTGGGCATCTATTTGGAAACGCCATCAACATAAATTAATACTGCTAATATAAATAAGTGGAATCAGCTGCATCAACTTTATTAAAACAGTATACAAACATTTTTCACTTTTGAGCAAATTGCAGAAAAAGATGTATTTGTATACTCACCTATTTACAAACATATGTACTTAAACTTTATTGAGTAGGTGTGCTTTGTGGAAYTTTTAGCCGTGCTTATGTAATATATAGAAACTTACTATCCCTTACATTTCTCTTGCCGCACTATGTATTTTATATTGATTTAGYCTGTAAAATGGCTAACATGGGTGTTACCACATATACATTTATACTCATATGTGCTCATATATAGCTAAAAGGTGCGCACCCTCCTTAATAAAGAACTCCCAGAATCCGAATGTTTAGCTATGTATTCTTTTATATATATATAAACGGTATGTATGATTAATAATCACGTACACKATTGAATATTTCATTATTAAACTTTGACCATGGTAGGTAGTTGTGAAACTTGGTATTAGTCAAAGCGCCACATTGTCGATAGAAGATATACATATGTATGTATCTTCTTTTATTGAAGCATTTAATGATTAATTTATTGAGCAATCAAAAGCTTCTGTCGTGACGTTCTCTCTGACCACCTCGCAAAGGTAAAATAAAAACCATCATTATATCTTAATGAATATTAAATACGAAAACGTTCGAGAAAGATACAATTCCATAAATATATTTTGGATTCGATAATAACATATTTATTTCGCTCTAATTGAGCAATTTCACTTGTTGAAATGATTATTTCTGACAAAACTATATAAATTTCCWGTCGAATTTAAATCTATAAAATTTTTAAATTGAATTAACAAATATATTTTTTTGAGCGAAACTCACAAATTTGTTTTTAAATTATATTTAGTGATGATATATTTACCTACATTGAAAATAATTTTATTTATTAATCRGAATCTCGCTTTATATCAGTCAAGAAAATAACAAAATAATCTTGACATGARAAATATGCTGTACTAATATTTGAATCCAAGTTTATATTTAACTAGTCAAAAACCAGACATKTAGCATTTATTAACATATTATGTTTTGAGAAATTTTACTGGATTTCGTCAATTTAAGACAATGAAGAAACACACAGAAGATACCAAACGGATATAGTGAAGGTGTTTGGAACCTTTTAATTAAAGAAATTTGTTATTCTTGTTGAAGTACAATCAATAGCATTTTGTATGGAACTCGATTTCTTATGCATGGCCACGCGCGCACCCTTGCAGAATTGCTCCAATTTCACGACGTTATTCATACGTAGCTGGCTTCTTGGCATTGACTATAGGCTTAACGCAATCCCACAGGAAATAGTCTAACAGCGTCAAATCGCATGACCGAAGCAGCCAATTGGACCATTTCGTGAGGGAACACGTTCACCAAACTTGGTTGTTGCTCAGCCCGATTCTCAAACATACGATGATTCTGGTGGTAAAGCGGCTTAGGTTCGTGAGTCAGTTTGATTTTGTAAGGATGCAGGATTAGATCTTTTCGCAAAATTCGCCACAACGACGTCACAGAAATGCYCAACGCTGGAGAACGACGTGTGAGAGACTGATTTGAGTCGTCCTCAATTGACGCGCTGGCGGCAGCAATATTCTCGGGCCCTTCCTTATCTCACTGGCATGGGGACATTTTGTACAGTGCCTGTGATTTCAAATTTTTCCACTAGACGCTCATTGTGAATGATATGACAAGACAATTATGACGACCATAAATTGGACGTAGCGCTCTTAAAGTTGAGGCCACTGACGGTWTTTTTTTAATTTAGACTCGTTGTTGGATCGTGTATCTATATATAATATGTTGAAATGACAACCCTTACTGAAGAGAAATGTCAAAAGAGCGGGGAAAATATGGCGTCGTTTTGTAGCGTCCCTATTGAAAAACTCGTTATGTGGTATAATTTCAAATCCGACATAATAACCCTTGAGCGTTTTTATATGGATGTATAAGCCCCGTCACAAACATAMAAATATTTATTTACTAATTCTTTTTTTAAGTATTTAAAAAGCCTTCCATATATTTTTTAATTCGTCGCAAATGACAACTGCGATTTAATCTTTTGACGGCAGTTTCATCAAATGCTAAATTATGAGGATTCATCCCTGAATTTGACACCATAATTCATACATCTTTTAACAATAGCACAATTCTTTGGTGTAATAGAAAGTGGACAGAAACCATGGTTTTTGTAGCGTACGGTATTACTGCTTTAATTTTCATTTCTAATAGGTAATACGTAGAAACCGTAATCAGGCGCACAAATTGGAAAAGCTATGTAACTAAAAGAAAAAAATGWTTATGCCACGCAAATTCATAAGTTCTTTTAATTGATTTGAAAGTTTATTTTATCGATTTTTTTATTTTGGACCAGTAATTTCCTGGTGTTAGAAATTTGTCAAATGCAGCTGATCTTAAGCATCTGAAGCTCTGAGAAATATGTTTACAGATAACAGGGCGTAATCATAGTTATATCCGCAGTAGAAGTTTTACCCTTGCTTTCTCTATTCCAAAATAATAAGTTTCTTTAATTGATATATAATATATCATATATATAAGAAAAAATTGTAAAGCTGAATACGATGCAGGAGTGTTTGGCAATTTTAAAATTAATTTGAAGCGATTGACGCGCAAACCATCTGCTTWACCTGACAGTTATTTATGAATTAAGTGAAAAGTTAACAAAAGCAGGTGCAATTGCATAAATTGTATTGACTTGGTAAAGCAAGACCATTTAATATAACTGAAATGAAATACTTACACTAAATGTAAACAGTTAAAACTAAATAGTTATTAAAAGAATGAAGATATAATGTACAACTTCCACGACCAATTAGATATGCGGCTTTCTTCGTCCCCAACGAAATTTCGTGCCAGTGACGCTTACTTCCCAATCATTGTATGCGCTTTTAATTGAATAAGGAGTTTTTCGTTAAGTGTGTTCGGTCCTATACATCCTACGCATTAATGACGTGTATGCGTGCATATTTACGAGAAAATTATGGCCAATACAATTGAATATTTTATGCACATAAGGTTGACAGCTTTTAAGTGAAGGTAAAATTTGCAACACCGAAACAGGGCTTGTAAGTGTTGTAGAGAGTCACTGAACAGTCAAGCACARCAAGGCTTGTTCCACTCAATAATCTGTTGTAATTTGTTGTTGGCGAATTATCATTTCAACGTTAGTACAATTGTCTCATTGTGTTTGTTTAAATATGCAGAATAGAAAATTCATATGAATTGAAAGAATGAAATTCCCTATTCTTTCATGCTACTCAAGAGAAATCTTTTGAAGAGAAAACTTCACCCATAAGAGCCAAATTTGATTAACATGCCATACTCTCAAAATCTAGTGTAAGCAATCCAAATGTTTGTAATCTGATATCTAGCTTTAACCTGTGAACAAATATACATGGATAGGATATTCGAAGAATGTTCTATAAAATTTTCACGAAGATACATTAAAAACACGGAAATGGCAGTAATTAAGGAAGAAAAAGCGTAGTGCCCCTCAAACTTGGTGTTTGGTGAATCGAATTCTGAAAATGAAGATTCATTCTTTAGATAATGACTTTATCCTAGATAAAGCCGAGAAGGTTTTACGAAATTAAAATGTGTTCGAACACCTGAAATGAGTAAACCCTGCTTATTGTTTAGTGTGAAATAAAAATTTGTAAAGAAATTTACCCTTTGAAGCTTTGACAAAATATCTTTGAAATATTATGCATTTAATAAAAACACCAAAGTAAAAAATTTTAAATACTTACATCCCCTGGGACGTGCTACAACTAAATTAAAGGCGYCGAAATTTGTTTACAGTTGGCAGCAAAACTCCAAGTTAAAACGTGTTGCATCTCATATATTATAGAGGTTAACGGAAAGCATTAGGTTGGGTATATTTGGCTATGTTGATGRATTCGATTTTATTAAATGCACAAAAGGCTAGAGCAAAGTATGGCACATTTTAATTCACTATTGACGTTAAAAAAGTATGGTTAGATAAATACATATATCTATGCTGCTTTAYGTTGATAACTCACCTGTGCACTCTTGTAGATGTCCATGTGGACTGTTTCCATTTATAATTTTGTATACTACTAATACGAATATGATAAAGTCACWGATTTTGTTAATTTTTATACTGTAGCAAAATGATTTTAAAATATAATAGTTTTGTTGATCGAATAGTTGTTTGCATTACTATTTCTGTAGTAAAGCGTTGACAACCCTAAAAAACAGGACATGTTCTCTCTCGTTTTGGTAATCAGAATTTTTCCCTTCGCCTTTTTATAGTGTTATTTAAAATCAGGGTTCTACTGCACCAAGCCACAAACATGCGTGATTTAAATGAGGAGATTCAACTTTGTATGTCTTTGTATTCATCCACGTTTATGCAGARTAGTCATGGAAAATTTCGACAAAGGAGTGCGTATGTGCATTGAAAGTTGAGGGGGGCATTTACCCGATGTGATGTTCCATAAATAACCCTATACTATTTACTTTAGAATCCAATAAAAAATTTGCTATCGAAAGACTAAAAACTATGTTTTCTATTTAAATCGTATCTTGCGTTAATTTTGGGACACCCTTTATGACGACGATTATTTTAACAAGACTAGTCTTGAATTCGAATAGCAATTACTCGCCTGAAGAACAACAAAGCGGCGGGGGCCGATGGATTGCCGGCCGAGCTATTCAAACACGGCGGCGAAGAACTGATAAGGAGCATGCATCAGCTTCTTTGTAAAATATGGTCGGATGAAAGCATGCCCAACAATTGGGATTTAAATGTGCTATGACCAATCCTAAAAAAGGAGACCCCACAATCTGCGCCAACTACATATYCAACGGTAGCCTCCTCAATATCGCATATAARGTTCTATTGATCGTATTGTGTGAAGGATTAAAGCCGATCGTCAACAACCGACCAGATATTCACCATGCGCCAAATCTTGGAAAAGACCCGTGAAAGGAGAATCGACACACTCCACCTCTTCGTCGATTTCAAAGCTGCTTTTGACAGAACGAAAAGGAGTTGCCTTTATGCCGCGATGTCTGAATTTATTATCTCGCAAAACTAATACGGCTGTGTAAACTGACGTTGAGCGACACTAAAAGCTCCGTCAGAATCGTGAAGAGCCGTTCGATACCAAACGAGGTTTCAGACAAGGCGACGCCCTATCGTGTGACTTCTTCAACCTGCTTCTGGAGAAAATTATTCGAGCTGCAGAACTAAATAGAGACGGTACCATCTTCTACAAGAGTGTGCAGCTGCTGGCGTATGCCGATGACATTAATATCATCGGTCTCAACACTAGGGTGGGTCGATTCCGGACTTYTTTCGATTCGGGATTTCTAATAGTGCGGAAAAGTTGCCTTAGTACTTCCTGATTCCAATGCAACTTTTTGTTTTGAGATCGGATTGCATCTTCAACCCCAACTTCGGCCTTGAAATTTCGGAAATTCGMCYAAAAYCGTGAAATTGTCTACATAGCGCCTKAAATACGCATCTCATGGCAAAATGTATRAAACAAAAGTTATTTGTCACGTCATTTGCTACCGAAATGGTTCCCGAGATACAAGCGAAAATGCGGCGCGCCACAGCGCAAGGTGAAAATCGGCTTGCGGCCACAATTCTTGACGTTGATTTCGCCGAGTGCTATCACTTACATTCATTTCCCTGCGCCATACGACACGTTCGGACTGATCTCCACGTAAATATTTTTTCATCGAGKTCCTTCACTCTTGTCGTTGATTTCGCCGAGTGCTATCACTTATATTCTCTCAACAGAACGTAGAACTCAAAATATCTGTATCTAAATTTAAATTTAGACAGAAATGTCCTGTGTTTGGCATATATCCGTACAATCTCTCTGAGTCCAAGTTACCTACTTACCAGGATGTTCTTTTGTGTTATCAGTCCGAGGTTACAGAAATATTTGCAAAAAAGGTTGAAAATACTTAAAGAAAAGCTTTCAAAACGTCATTCAACATCAACACTTACCAGAAAWGTATCAGCTAGAATACGTGACCATTCAGATCACCCAGACTCTCATACAGACGACAACAATGTAGGTGCGTCGCACATGGATTCTTCCAAAAACGATACTGATGATGAATKTTCTCTTCCGTCCTCTAAAACCAAACAAAACACAGCAGAACAGACTGCTTTATCTGCCCAAAGATTTGGAGTAAGTGATAGAGCAGCGGCCTTGATTGTTTTGACGTATGACTTTTTCAATCTTTTTCTGGAGGAAATAATTCGACAGCAGAACTAAACCGAGAAGGTAAAATCTTCTATAAGAGTGAACAGCTGCTKGCGATATTTACATCATCGGCCTCAACACCCGCGCCGGTAGTTCTGCTTTYTCCAGACTGGACAAGGAAGCAAAGCAGATGTGTCTGGTAGTGAAAGAGGGCAATTTTTAGTGGCAGATAATTGGCCCAGAGACAGTTTCAGGTTTTTCCCTAATTTTTTTTAAATATACAACTCAGACACTGACCGACTTATTTGTCATAAGGTTTGTTGGAATGAGAAGCATTATATTAAGTATATAAGAGTTGGGGGAAGCATCGATTTTATTTACATTTTCCAATACCATATTAAAAGGATTTCTGGGTTTCATTGGCCGGAGGTTCAAAAATCTTGAATATCAGTTATATTGATCTAAGGAAAGTTTTCGTAAAACAGGCCTCTCGTTTTTATTGAGATAACTCACAGATTGGTAGCGGTATAAAGTTCCTCGGGAGTTTGAAAATCTTCCCGATTCAACCTATTTTTAAAATATAGACTTACTGTTGTCAGGAAAGAATTATCCCTTAGTTTCAAGTTCAATTAAGTAAGACATATAACTTATTGATTCAGTTATAGGTATTGGGTTCCAAACTTTACTCAAACTGGAACAGTTTTAGTTGGATTTGGACAACTTTTGGTCATGAGGCGACATACTTCAAAGGCATTATTTGTGAAAAGTTGTAACTAAATATATTAATTGCTTCTTGATTTTTACACTGGAAAGTGAAAAAATCGAAAGGAATTTAAAATTGTATTATATGTAAGAAAATTCAGAGGATGTCACGTGCAAATATAGCTAAAATCACTAAGATTTTTTGGTTTGAAAAATACATATATATAGTATGTACATTAAACGAATCGTGACCACACCCACTTTTTCAAAAATGTTAGCCCACAAGTGCCTCTCGCTATTGCAATCCACCGTAATAAATTACAGTTCGATATCTTAATTAGATATGTGTACATAACTAAACACATATTACTTGATAGGTTTTCGTTTATTGGCGTTTTGARGACGTGACAGTGGTCCAATAATGTCCATTTATGAACTCACCCTACCTTTTATTATCAAAGATCACGTGCACCTAGTTCATTACGATATCTCAACTTTTATTCAAGTTACAGTTTGCTTAGACAATAAATTTCAATTCTTTTGATATATAAAACCCTATATCTATCTCGATTGGTTTGGTTTACTCTGTAGCAACATGTTACAAGAGTATAAAAAAACATTTTAATAAATCGKTCAAATCGTTTGAAAGTACAGTTTTTCTTAACCTTTGGAAGATTAATTATATCAAACCCATCTTCAAATAACAATCTTTACAATTAATATAATTTCACTGGCAGCTTTCTAAATGTTTATCTTCATTACTGATTATAGTAACCCAAATATTTTTCACATTGCAAATTTATTTTAAGTGGAGATGATTCAAATTATTTAGACGCTATTAATTTGTTTAAATTAATAATAAATGATATCAGCAATGYCGTGATCTCAGTGTCATACAACATGATCGTTGTCGATATAATATTTCAATCGAAAGTGTTCTTCTTCTTCTTTTTAATTGGCRTAGACACCGCTTACGCGATTATAGCCGAGTTAACAACAGCCTCTCATCCGATGCTGGATATAACTATTCACTGGGGGTATTTTTTTTTTACGTGGCGGGTCCCAAACCCAGCGCACAACCTTATTTAGGGGATATTTTGTCTTCTTACTTTAGCTCGCCTTCAAATGGATGTCCTTAGGCTATCCAGAGGATACTTGGTGAAAGACGGAAGTCGTGAGCTGCTTGAGTCATATGTAAAAAAATCGTTTCTGGCCACTCCCAAATGAATGGCGATCAGAGAATTTTCCTCACTTGCGTGAACTTTTACACATGACTCCATCCTCCAAATCAAAGTTTTCGGTATATATTAAAATACATACATATTGTTTYGACTCATACAGCTTAAGGATATATGTAGATATGTATGTACATATGTTCAGAATAATTTTTTACCATATAAAGTGTATTGAAGGACATACATTTTCCTTTGTTATTATATATTTTAAAAAATCTATTTCAAGGACAAAAGACAAACCACTCAATTGTAGACTTGGTTGGTCAAGAGCAACATTAAAATATGTAAGGGTCCGTGGTACACTCAGTGCATTGTTATGGAAAATATGTTCTCTTATGCAGCCATATGAACTTAGTACTTTGTTGCAATGTGTTTAAATAGTTGTGAAATTCTCATAAACTGTAATCCTTTATCATTTCTGTGATTCACACAGATGTAGTTTTCCTCAAAGATGTCACTCTCACTTTCTACATCACATGTGTTCTTATAGCTTCATACATAAGCTTGTAAGATAATTTCACAAAAAAGGAAATATATATGTAAATACAATTTTAACTTCTATACTTCAACAAATATGATTAAATAAGCAAACAATGCTAGGAATATAAATAAAATCTAACAAGGCAGTGTAGAGTACATAACTATATGAGTTAGTACCTATCAGAGCTAWATACATATGTATTATATCCGTATGATTTTGACTCACTTACTTAATTTATGCATTCATGAATAGTTAGTCYAATAGTCTAAGTCTATGAACTGATTTTAGATTGCCTTTAACAACTTTCAAATTTCCACTTGCTTTGCAAAATATTTAAAGTATGAAATTTTTAGTATTTGCAATATTTCTTGAAGGAATTGTAGCTTTAACAACACATGGAAATGTTTCGTATTTTAAAAAGTCTTCTTGATGTTGTCAATGATTTATGTTGATGTTTGTTGYTATTTGCGCAAATTATTTATTTTGAATGTAAGGTACACATTTTCTTCAGTTGTTCAGTAGTAATAAACAAAAGTTCATTAGCCGGATGACGTGGATTTTTTCACTATGTTCCAGTTGTGTCATTCGCCAGCTTGTCTGTCTGGTTCTCTGACAGCTAATTGAAAATATCACAATTTATTGTATATGCCATATATTTAAATAAATTAACAATGGTCACTTTGTATAGTTGACAACATCCATTTGATTCTTTACGAACAAGTGAAAGAATATCAAATATGGGCTGGACAAAGCTTATTTAACATTCACAATACGACCTAGTGGAAATAAAATTACAAAGGGTAAGACAAATGATTTTTTGTTATTTTTTAAGCCTAAAACRATTTAAGCTGTCTTGTCTTCACTTAAAATGTCTTCAGTATATACCCAATCTATATAAGTTGAAGTGTATTTGTTCTACCGTGCATTCCTTTAAGTTTACTGAAAGTTATATTTATATTTTATATTTTTTTTGAGACTGAAAATGTATTAATTGCTACTGATGAGAATTGAACAAGATACAGACTTGGTTAGATTGCTGGAAATGAAAGTAAACGTGAGTAAATCCGTACACGTTTTATTTACATTAAGGCGAAGCGACTGCCCTCCTTTGCTTTTAAATGGCAATACTATTCCTAAAAGTGATAGCGTTAA
>NW_017534764.1:547731-549089 GCF_001853355.1 Bactrocera latifrons | reverse complement strand
ATATTAGAGCGTGTCGATTTACAGGGAGCTAAAAAACGGAAAAATCGAATATGCTGAAAATTTTATTCGGCTCATTCGGAACCATTTTGCCCAATAAACTATGGGCCAGGTATTTAGCCGGTCATTTTTGARACTTTTAGTTATTATAGAAATTTGGAAATTATTAAATACATAAGTACATTTCGATATTCTATTGATCCTCTATAATACCCATATAATAGATTATTTAGATTTTTATTTTTTCTATATACTGTCTTTAATTAAAACTGAAAATAAACAACTGTGACATATTTTGACCTATAATTTCTTAAAGAAAGTCGTATAGAGTAATCCGTAAAACATTTCCGACATATGCGATTTTGTAGAAAAGAGAAATCATCCTTTTATATGCGTTGGCAAAACTTTATTTTAACAATTTTAAGAAATAATTCAAATATATAAGGAGATGCTAGTCATATTTGGTCTATGGCAAGTTTTCATCCGATCTTATCCTCTAAATTTTATTAAAATAACTCAAAGGAATTCTTTTCCCAAAATTTATAAGGAAACCTTGATTGATTTTTGATTTTTATACTGGAAAGTGAAAATATTAGAATTAGTATTTTGGTTGTTACAGCCTGAATCGTTTAGGATATTTGCATATTAAACTTATTAAGGAGCAAGTTAACACCCACTTTTAAAAATAATTGGTTAGATGGCTTCCTTAATAAAACTTGTTGCACTAAATAACAGCAATGTATCTTACTGTGTAGCTTATTGTCGCTTTGTGGAGCAATGGTCCGATTCTACCCATCTGTAATACTAACCCTTCTTGAGTGTCAAGGAATGTATGAATCAAATATATCTAAAGTTTTTATGAAAATTCAATCATACTATGCCAAAGGTAGTTATTTACAAACATAAACATCATCAATTTCCATTTCAAACACATATAAAATATTGATATTCGACTGTACAATGAAATTTTKTATATAGTTTCCAACAAATATAGTRGAATATGAATACTATATGTATGTATATAGCAATCAGAGTATTTACTGTAGTACTACTACTGTAGTACTGTAGTACTACACGACCAAAACAAAATTATTTTATAATTCTATACAAACAGTTACACACAAAAAATTAGAAAACATTTTTCAATAAATCTAAATAATTTTAATATGTTCTCTTCCTCAAAGCTCAAAGTAATCTTTTACTAAAATATTGCCAAATTTGTTTATCAAGAATGATAATCTAGATTTTTATAGCTTTTGCTAAAGGACAGTAGTAGTACACTCAGAAAAAACACTTAAAAAGCGACCACACCCCGTAATGTGCGTAATAAATTATTTTTATTAGGACTGCAGTAGTTCTTA
>NW_017534764.1:544981-547565 GCF_001853355.1 Bactrocera latifrons | reverse complement strand
ATATTGAATTATATAAATGAATACATGTGTGAATACGCATGACCAGCCACAGATTTTGAAATATTCGATTGGTACCTTGAGAAATCAAATATGGCCGTGCGAATGCTTAACTAGCAACCGCTCTCCTTCTCCGGCCACATCTGGCTATCTCGAATAACATTGTTGCCATAACAACGGATGTCCCACAATCACCACCGTTTCTCTCGATATCTCTCGCTGGTTTCGTTTTCTCATCAGCTGCGCTATGCATTTTTACTTAGCTGCGCCATACATAACATAACCTGAATATTAATTATGTTGTCGCCCAAGAATTCAGAATTTTTATAGTATTGTTATTGGACACAGAAAAACTGTACAATACGATCGCATAAATGGAATGAATTTCAACATGGTGTAAACGACGAGGGCGGAATGTTGATATAACAAATATTTTGTTCCTATTGATTTTGCTCTTCCATTTGTATTATGTGGTTTGGTGTACATAGGTACTATATCATATTGTTGTACCACTACACACACCAGCTGCTAGGTTTATCCAATTTTTGAATACTTTTGAAATATATGTACATCTTCTAAGTGTAGCTCGGTAGTGTTGAATATAATTATCTCTAGAAAAAACTTGCTTAATATTAAAATATTAATCATACAAATAAAATATTTCTTACAGGTAGTAAATATGTATGTATACCAATTTCTCTTTTCATATCACAATCAGGTATTGTGCTAGTAGATATGTTAATGAATTAACGACAAGACAACTCTTACTTACAAGACAAATTGTACTTAAAACATATGGTATTTCACTCAAAATTTAAAACATACACTATATTATTTAAATTCTCTACTTAATTTTGTTAATGTTTATGATATGTTGGTAAAGTCATCCGTAATAACAAAAATAATATTATTGGGTATGTGGGTGTATGGACGGGGTAAAAAACTATTGATCCATTGATATATCTAAAATATATACTGATTTTTCGACATCATGAAAGCTATAGGTTCGGAATACTCATATTCGGAGTGTGTGGCTTTAAAAAGGTAAAGTTCATGATCGATCATTTTTGCGTTGCAAAGTTTTATATTTTGCAATCATTTTTTACCCTAACAATACTGCTGCATTCCACTCACTTAGATTTTTTTAAATGCCTTCTTTAATTATAATTGAACTTTTTATCAACATTGCAGATATATCGCTTCGTTTATGATAGATATTGCGTTTGGTATGTTATGAATGCCTGTGCGCCATTCGCCCATAATATACCGAAGTAGCCGCAATACGTTAGCGATGTAACTATCAGTGCGACTTTCTGTTGTGATATTATAAACCGGTTCTACATGGTGAGTCCCAAAAAATAAAACCCCTAGTTCAGTAGCAACACTAAGAAAAATCCATATATGTATAAAAAAATTACTGATTTCTTGTAATAGCTACATATATGTTGTTATTATTATTTTTATGCTTATTTTCTGTTGACATAAAAATATCTTTTGTCCGCCCCTGGCTCTAAATTATCACCACAGCAATTTTCAGCCAAATCGGTTCAATCGTTCATGAGTTATTAATAGTGCAACTAAAACAACTCTTTTTAATATATAAAATTATTGTTCATATATATATTTATATTGTATAGTTTAACAATATTAAAGGTCTMAAAAATAGAGCAAACAAAAACTGACATGTGTTTTAAAACCTAATTACGATTATTAACCCAACTTATTAGAATTTGTTTTTCGAAGTGTTAGTCATGCCTAATTCCCTTGAAGCTGCTGATTACGTGTTAGCGCACTATTGCAGCTAGTACATAACAGATGGTGCTGTATATGAGATGACTAATTATGAATTGTCAATTGTCAACTCACTAAAAAGTTAACATACTAATATCATATGTATATATTATAAATTCTCGCAACATACAGCAACAGCTAGTACATATAATAGTTAGTTATTTGTATCAAATATAACTAATCGAGATAGATATAGAGTTATATACTGTTAGAAAAAATAGAAAAAGCAAATTCCACTCCTATACTTAAAACCAGATTATGTACAAAAATAATTAACATAAAAGTGATATCATATAGATCATTGATAACGATTGTACTCTCCTTTTTGAGAAGATTTCGCTTTTTATATTTACCGTAATTTGCGATCTTATGAGTAGGAACGTTTTTAAGCTGTAAAAATTAATACAAACAAGGCACAATTTTGCGAATATTGCGCGTTCTTTTCTATTAGTTCCCTAAAAAAGAGTTTAGACTTGAACCATTCAAGTTTTGTGAGAGTAACTAATTCAAATCTACTTTTAAATTCAGAATGGGTCAAGGAGTGTACTGTACAGCACAAAAAAAAAAAAAAAAAAAAAATAGATTGAATTTGAGGCTTTAAACCATGATATTTTTACAAATAAAGGATGCACTATTAAGTATTCATTAAATATGTATTGTTTTTTTATTATTTTTCAAGGGAAAAAATAAAGATTTGTTTGATTTGTATTTACAAGACAATCTTCTGTTCCTTATGAATTAATAAGGTATACTTTTGTTAAAAAAAAAAACAGCATTATTGCACACCATAAAGCAA
>NW_017534764.1:530977-544880 GCF_001853355.1 Bactrocera latifrons | reverse complement strand
ATGTATCTAATATACATATATACCAAACCGCTGAATAAATTTTTGTAATATTTAGCTCACTGTTTCCAGTTTGATCCAACTTAAAATATAGGTTGGTTCATATCTAAATTATGATAAAAGTGTGTTCAAAACTAAAGAAATATAAAAATAATGAAACATTCATTACTTTTTCCACTGAAAAATAATTGTATGAATCAACTTCTAACTTATACSTCAGGTATAACCCCTTGGATTTTTATACCGGCGCTTTGGCTTTCACTTTTTTCATATATAGTAGTTTATAAATGTATATCATATCGCAACATACCATACCCATATCTCATTTAATGCTAAATGCCTGGTTTATGGATGATAATACTCATAGATTTATATAAGGAACGAAAAAAAAAGTATTATTTTTTATGTTAAAGCCCAACATTTTTCAACATTTTTGCTTCGATAAAAGCGGTTTTTGTATTTTTTCTCTGTATTTATTTTGAAGCAAAGGTTACATGAATAGTAATATTATCCCTTGGATAAAAACAAATAATTATAAGCGATTAAAACGGCTGAAAGACAATGTTGTTTCGATATTCTTAAATAAGGAATGCCGTTGCAAAGTTTCCTTCGTTATTGCGAAATTTCATAATATGTTTTATTCTTCTAATAATGTGTAGCTATTTTTAATTACATAAGTTATCAGTACCATTATAGGAGAGTTGTCAGTACCATTCCAAATAGTCAATTAAATAGAACCCAAGCAACGAAAACAATATTTGGACTGTTAATAAATATGCCTACTAATATCATGTGAGATCGCTTAAATAATTACACGAACACAAAGTAATAACTTGGTTTCAATTTGCAATCATCATTGGAATTCTTTTCCTGAGAGAAGTATAATTAGCGGTCGAGTGGTGACAGTTACACATATTTTTCTTTGATTAAACTGGGTCCGGAATAGTTTCATTAGAACGGTTACATAATTGCCCACATTTTTTATTTCTTACTTATGACTTACCACTTTTGATTGTTTAAAAAAATAAATCTGTAATATATATCAGTTGATAACAACTCAGAGTTGCTTGCTAGAATTTTTACTTTTCTAAAAAGTTTTCTGATCGAAGTATGTTTCGAATATTTTGTTCCTATATGCATATGTATATTCTGAAATTATTTTCTTAATTATTTATTTATTTCAATAAATTTGGAATTTTTAAAAGTCACTGCATCTGAAACATTGAAAATTAATTTCTTTTCATATATTGCAATTTCAGGCCGGTTATGTAGATAACGTCTTTCTCTATGTTACAATTAGTGCTATTGTACTTCTCTCTTTCTTGTTACTCTATAAACTACGTGTGACAATATTAACCACTTAACTGAGCGAGATTGTACATGTATAACTGAAAATATATTTGTACTATATGAATGATGCACATTACTTAATACAATTGTTTTCTCTGTTTGACAATAGCCACTTGCAAAGAATTTATTTTGAAGCTGCACACCCACAGTACCTAATAATAAGGAAATATATATTAAAACATATTAAACTCTTACCAAATATATCAGATCGGTTTTATAAAAAAATAAGCAAATAAATTTGGTAAACAAACAACAGTCATTAATTTATTTCTCACAAGTAAATAGTTACATAGGTATATGTCATAAAATATATTAATAATAACTTTGGAATATGTATATATATTATTATAAAAATCCAGCCAAAGGCAAAGAAGATATAACCTATCATTTCAATTGTGTTTAAGAAAAATCAACGATGTAAGTGTGGCCTCGTGTTACGTATACTGAAGGTATACCGGATAGTATACACTCAGGATACATTCAGTATACGTATACGAAGTTGCACATGTTCACAACAACCACAAAAGCTGCAAATCACTAAATGCACAACTAATTAAATGGATTACAAACAATGATACCAATTACCAAAAATTTAAAAAAATATTGCAGTTATAAGCTCCGTAGTTATTGTTATTCCAGTTTATAGAAGATGATTAGTTGGAGTCGCAATGTCTTACAATTGATAAAGTTGCTCCATTAGCTGAAATTTCCTCCATGTGTTGGGGTCTACATATATACATACATATACATATGAAAAATAAATGTGCCTTCGACAACAGTATACTGAAAACGTTAAATCAGTTAATTATTCTTAACTAAATAAATATACATATTACTAAAGTGAATTGTTATTTATTTCATAGTGAAACTATAATTAGACACAAATGTATGTTATACCGGTAATTAAATTAGATGTAAATTATTTGAGTTCAACCTCATAACACGTATTCAGAATGACTAACTGCTCCGGCGATCCAGCAGCAACTAATGGACATGGAAATCAGGGAAAATGCAAGCGCTCTTTACTTGTGAGTTTTCATTGTCCTTTTTCATTTGCTTCTCTCGCTCTTTACGTATTTTATTTTCTTACCATCAATTCGTTTTCACATTACCTTACTGAAGGATGTGCGCCGCGAGAAAACTAAAGGGAGAGTAGAGAGAGCTGAATAAGAAAACATATGAGGTATACAAAAAGTACTGTGAAATGAAGGACATAATGATGTAGATAATACTAAAGTCATAACTTTTGTAACAAATATTTATAATGATAACATGAGAACTTCTATAAGGTATGTACCATGATATTTAATCACTTACCGTACATTATCGCCACCTATTCTCATTCATAGTTGATAGTATGTGACCATAACTGATGTAATCAAAAAGGACTTTTGATTAAACGAATAAAATGGTGAAGAGAAATCAGAAACAAAACAGAGAGCGGCTTGCGTTTAGAGAGATTTTGAGAAAATTCACCCATTGAGTCTGAACTTTCGAAAACATGTCATGCTACCCTTTCGTATACGCCGGTAGAATAAAGAAAGCACAAACACACTACAGTGAAAGCTAGACAATGGAAAACTAGTAAAATTCTTATCACCCTTGTAGTAACTTGACTCTGTTGCTTTCGGTGACCATAAACTTTATAAAGTCATTTGTAAAAATACATAACAACTTAAAAGAAAGAAAAAAATAATTTAGCTTCATTGCCAGTATATACTTTCGGGTGCTCTTTGAATTCTCTCAGATGGCACAGACTGCAATTTTGGTAACGCATTATTCCACTACTTGTTTCTCAGATAAAAACGTCGCCTTTTGTTAAACTTCATTCAATTACTATTGAATTATTTTGTTCATAATCTTTTTTACAGTTATGCGCTGTTTGTAGCGTTTAGAATTGGCAACACATGTAATTCAAGCAATTGCT
Source organism: Bactrocera latifrons (assembly GCF_001853355.1). Lineage (NCBI taxonomy): Eukaryota > Metazoa > Arthropoda > Insecta > Diptera > Tephritidae > Bactrocera > Bactrocera latifrons. Next base: position 541,606 of record NW_017534764.1, on the reverse strand, counting down.
AGTGAGCTTTGACGATAATATGGTGGCGCATGTAACTTTGGTGGTATTGGCATTGAAATTGGTTTTGGTTACATACTATACATGTACAAATATGGAAATCGGAATTTAAAATAAATACCATTTTCATAAAAAAAACTTAAGCAAAATACATAAGAATTTCAAAACGAAATTGTTATCGAATTCACATTTTTTGGAGTTTCCGTACTTCGTGTTCTAATCAATACTCTAGAGTATTGGTCCCAAACTTACACATTTAAATTAAAAAATAAAATAATTACTTTTTAATTTTTACACCCATCATCGAAATTAAAAACGATTACATCTCAACATCGGGATTAATAAATGAAAATCTATTTATTTAACCCAAAGTTTTGAATGATAAAACTCTGAACGCTGCATACAACCAATTATTAGTGTTGCCTACTGTACTACTGTAGTCGTTTAATTATTATTGTGTCTCTCCGTGCTATAAAATTACACATTTTACTTAAGTATTAACTATAAGAAGTGAAATTATCATAAATTATTATGTTTGTGGGTTCTTTAAGAGCTCGGTTTAGAAATGAGTATAATATTTGGCTACCACACAATGTGGTCAACTTACTATGAAATTGCATTGCTTTTGACCAATTTCTACACCACTCACAGTAATCTCATTCAATGTGTCACTTTGGATATTGTACATATTTCTTGTCTAAATGCGTTTTTTGTGCTTAAGGATACAAGAGAACAGGTCTGATAATCTCTCTAATCACCCTTTGTTTTAGGAACACAAAAATTCTCTCACTTTTATCTAACAAACCTATTCGCAAATTTYATATACATACACCTAAATATATAAAACCATTTGTACTTAGTTATTCATTTATTTATGTAGGTACCCTACAGCACCGTTCATACGCATTGTATAAGCAAACAGATATTTACGTAAGAACATTTTTTCCGCAACCAAAACACCTTCACGTTTGTGCATTTAATAAGAAGGACCTTTAGTATATGCTGTGGCTTGTTACGACTGTGGTACATCGAATGTCTTGCAACTTTATAGACCGTCAACTACTCCAACGATCTAATGCGTGAGATAAAATTCAAAATTTATAATATTGCACAATTTACCCAATATAAAGCACAAACTTATGAGTTCAAAAAGTACGTGTCACACTCGCGTGTGTTTTTCGGCAAATACGCCCTCATTTCACCCACTGAATTATGCTATGATTATATGGCGGCTGGCAAACGGCAATTGGCAAACAAAGCATCACCGCCAAGTTGTGCTTCTGTGTGAGGTGATTCCATTGATACAGTACAACCACAATGAACCTCCGTTGTTTTAAGAAGTCAACCGAAACTTTCTCCCTTAACGGCCGCATCCCTCAAATATACCGTTTAGTTGAACAGCATCAACTTAAGACTTGGGCTTGTATAACCAAAATCGTAATTCCAGGGTAGTACCATGTACGTATATGAGGGTAAATTTTTCGATCAAAATTGTTTCTGGTCGACATTTGATGTAGATTATGTTTCCATACAGACTGTTTTCAAAAATTATACTTGTACATTGACACTCCTTCTAAGGTTCAATATGGTGAGTCTTGTAAGTGAGTTAAATGACATTGAAGTTAAAAATGTACTCTTGTAAAATTATTTATTTGAAAGAACAATAAATACGGATAAGAAACAATGCTATGTTTTAATAATAATATTTTTATTCATATCGAAATTTACTATTAAGGGCTCAAATAATGATATTTAGTTGGAATAATATTGTGCTACTAACTTAAAAATTTCTTTTTAAACCAAGTTATAATTATATAATTATAATTAGTACTTAATATATTTCTTCAGGACTATAGATTGCTTACGGAAGATGACAAATTTTAGTTAAGAGTTAAGAGAGAGTATCGACATTGTCCGTACTCCACTTTTGCTATTTTCTTATTGTTGTTGATTTCTATCAAGCGCGGCATGTGCACTTAATAGTCACATGTCGCATGATAGGAGTTTTTCACGTAGTAATTTGGTTGTTTCTTTAGCTATCGAAAAATTGTATACAGTGATTCACAGCTTATTTCGTGTGCACATTTATTAAAAAAAATGTGTGATATTGTTTGAAGATTATTTATTTTAAAAATATCTTAAGTGTACATTCAGAGACAAGTTAATAACATTGACAGTTGTTGACAGTTCCATATAAGCCAYATTTGCATTAATTGTGATTCGTGTTTCGGGTCATTGGCTTGGTAGAATGCAAACCTGTCCATCTGCTTTTTGCAGTAAATTATTTTTTAGTAACTTAAAATAAATGGTTTTATCCATAGTTTGGTCTATAAAACTAAATTGAACGAACGACATAGAGCCCTAAATCATTAAGTTCCTTCCACCATATTTTACTGTTTTACGTAGGTTCTTCGGTTCTAACTCCGTATTGGACTTACGTCATATGAAAGACTTTCCAGCAGAACCGAAGAGATTGAATTTGTTTTCAGCAAATTGCAACCTGAACTTTTTGCAAATAATACAAAAAATATTCCATTTAACATTTTCTTAGTAAACAATTTATAAAGAAATATTACAAATTTTCTTTTAAAGAAATGGACACGTGAAATATGCTGTGAGCCAGTGTATGAATCATGCAAATTAATATAGTTTGCTAAATTTTTAGATTCTGTGGAAATGAGAAAGTCTTCTAATGTTTTTTTTTTTTTGAATTTTATATTCAAGAACATATTAAATATATCGCTTTCTAAGACTCCACCAAGAGAAATTCAATTTGCTCTTGCTTTGCACACTGCACATATTGCAAGGCACAAAAACAAAATATACACGAAAATAATATGTAATGACTGGCACATATGTTACACAAAAAAACCATGTTAATTTTTGTGCAATGAAACGTAGCAAAATCATTTCAACCCTAGGCTAGTCATGTGCATACTTATGCAGACATATGAACATTTCGTAGATATTTCTGTTTCAGAATTAGGTGCTTTCGTGCTCTTGCATATTTTGCTGTAGGAATCGTATAATAGCAAGAGAATTTTTCTAATGATTATAGGTTTTTATTCTTACCTGCTTTAATTCTTACAGGGTTTTGATTATATTTCTAACATTATAAAACATGAATATGCTTGTAAGCCAGTAATTTGAATAACTTTAACAGATATAAAGCTTTGTAACTTATATATCTTCCTAGAAATATTTAGATATATTGGTATGAATATTGAATGCGAGTACGGACATCAACGTATGGCCTGTACTAGTATATATTATATAATACAAGTGATAAACGTAATTGAGACTTTCGCACCGCTGCAGAGAACTTTAAACTTTAAAAACTTTCGAGAAGAATCTCCATTTGTTGATTTATGTTTTAGCATATCCTTGTAGCAAACATTGTTATTGCAAAAACTAATTGCATATCATTAAGCGGGATATCATACAATCAGAACTGAATCTAATAAAACGCTTCATTGTAACTTTACCTAAGAAAAAAAATTATTTTGATTATTTGCATCGAAAACTGTTAAGCTGAATAAGAAATACTAGACATAGTTAACTTGTTCACTCTTAAATTAAATGATAGCACTTAGTAAAAAAGTCAAAAACTAGTCATTTAAACTTAAAAAATAGACTGTATGTGGTTATTACTGCAATATACCTTATACAAAATTCTGAACAAAAAATTTTGGATGTATAGTCAATAATTCAGTATATATATATTTTAGTATTTTTCTCCGACAAATGAGCAGCTTTCTGGAGAAAAAGGATTGAAATTTCAAAAACTGAGAGTATATATGTACAATGTATATAGACGGATAGACAGACAGACAGGGCTAAATGGAAACAACTCGTCATGCTGACCATTTATATATAAAACATTTTTTAGGACCTCCGACGACCTGTAAGAACATGTGTTACAAACTTTGTGGGAAACTTAATACACCCTGTTGAGGGTATAGTAAACTGAGCGTATTTATTGAATTGTTTGAAAGTAATGAATTGCGGACCTGCCTCAACATAATTTTAGGAAAGCAAAATTCAAACATCACCTTATATATGCATGTATGTATATCATTTCTTTAAGCAAACTAGCACATGTACTTGTGTGCTTATATATATATATATATATGCATTCGTAATAAATAGGTCACTCAACTGAATGACAAGTAGACCTTCAGCAACGCAATCGCATTTAATTTTATGGTTGTTTTATTGTCTTAGTCATGTAGGATACGTGGCAGCATTGTTGTTTAAATTATAATTCTCAATTTATATTGCTACGAATATTTGAATTRGTGATTTTATTTAGTTGTTCGTATGTATAGTTATTTTTGTGTGGAAAATATTAAAGACGAGAACATTTGTATTCATTGTATTATATATGAACGATTGCAGTGTTAATTCTACGAACTGTGGGAGATGGCGCATAGAAAAAACTAGTCCATCGGTAAACGGAATTAAATCTGGCTATCCGGTTTGACTTTTTGGCTGATTGCCTATTATTCAGTGCTTTCAAATCAGGAAAATGCATAATTGAAATACATTTATAATATCAACCATATAGTTTCGTCGATTATTCAATGTACCTTCAAATTCGAATTACCGATTTAAAATTTTAAGAAAACTCTTTATTGTTATTATAATTATCCTAGTTCTTCGATTTAAAGGTAAAAGGTGGATGGATATGCAGAGACATAAAAAACTTAGGTTTTTAAAATAAATTATAAAAATAGTCACTAGAACTCTGCAAATAAAACTCAATTAAAGATAACTACTTTTAGAAATTATGTACGAATTCCCCTAAGTTAAAAAACAAATAAATTTTTAACCACTCAAATATGTATATCTGCTTGCATTATTTTAAGCTATGTGCAAAAGAGAGCATGTGCATAACTCTCCATGACCACATTGTGGAGAGAATCGAAGATTATATCTTTAGCAGTTCAAATATAGAAATATGGGAGATAGATGGAGACCAAACAGAGCGAAAGCTTTGCCAATTTGTAAAACTAGTTTTAACTGCTATTGCACAGCTGATCGAGTAGCTTTTATAAAGGTAATCAGAGCTATCCTAACCGATCATTAGTGCATCCAAATAGATTGGGAAATGTTGTGTGGTGCACTAAGAATAGAATGAAACATTGATAATCATCTTTTTTAGTCAGACACTGAAGTTATAGTATTACTAATTATATTCACTAAATCTGGCCAAACATAATATTACACCAAAACAGAAACACTTAAAATTCAGATCGTAATGATCACTAACAATCAATATATGTGGTATGCGAAATAAAAAAATATCTTAATTGGCTTTTACTTATCTTAGTAAGATTATTATAATTTATGAGCAAATTCAAAACATATTATTCRCACTATTCGATCGGTAGTCAAGTCAGTCAACCACATTCATACCGTTACAGAGGGTAACACTCTTTAGCACGAAACGCATCCACATTTTTTGTTTATAAAACTAAACTTATGCATTGATATTTGACAGCAGTTCCGTTTTTGAATCTGTTAAACTTTCACACTTTTAATTGCAGGAAATATGTATTATACTTAATATTTTGCTTCTTACTAGTTAGGATACCTTTGCCGATGTTCGCTCTTTTCAACGTTTAGCGTTCATATGAGCTGTTGTCGCAGCCGCGCGTTCAAAACTCGCTCGAATAATAGCCAAGCCATTGCGATAGCAACCAACTTTCGGCCGGATTTTTTATTCACATGTACGTACGGGTGGACGGGAGAAACACCATAGACGAACAGTAGCTGGCAAGCTTCAAAACAAATATCTGTTATCAAGGGGATTTCAGTGAACTTAAGCGCATACCTTACAAATAGCCGTAACATTTTGAAAGTGAAACAGCCAACAACAAGGGCAATAACAAAGGAAAAGGCAAAAAATGAGAGTTGCGTCGTTGGGTGTCGCCGCTATTGTTATTATTGCTTCATTGTACACGAACATTCGTAGGTGTACAATGTCACACCGATACACACCTATACCAACAAAGACTGCACATACACGTATGCATTTTTTCTTCCAGTTTTTGACTATCCATGTGTTTACATTTTTTTCACAGACGAGATATTTAACATGTGTGTATCTCTATGAACATGCTCAAATATACTCATGTGGACAATGAAAATATCCCTCTTCTTTAAACAGCTTTGGAGTTGAAATTTCCCTTTTTATTAGGTTAATAGCATGCTACTAGATAATGCTGGATTGCACATACATATATGACAACATATTTCTATTTTAATAAATGATATCGTTGGTACATTTTAAATTTATTTCCAATTTTACTGAAATTCACTCCTTTAATTTGAACCATTTCGCGTCAGTTCTCACTTTGTTAGGGTAATTTTAATTCCTCCTCGTGTCTACAGAGGAATTTATGTATGCAACGTTACAGAAGCGTCGCTGTAAAGTTGCCGTAAAAGTTCATCGACAATGCTTTTTGTGCAGAAAAGTTCAAATTTGGTGCTTTTGCCGAATAACACTTGCTTTTGCGCTGTATTGTGATCCAACCAAGTACATATTTATGTATTTTAATATGCATGTGTTATTTATTTACTCGAAAAATACTTGCATGCTGAAAACGGTTTCCACCCTTACTTAACGACATTTTGTGTACTCATATGTACATAAGTGAAGAATACAATTGGCAACTTTCCTATTTAAATACAATGCGATACATACCAGTATGTATGAATTTCACATTTATACCCACTATACACCATGATAAATAGGTTCGATTTTACACATACATGTGTTTCCACATGAATTTCGTTCGATTTTATTTAAGATTTTCATTAGGAAGCTGGAATTTAGTTATGGTTAAGCTTGCCAGGAAGTTTGTAACACTTCGAATAAAACGTCAGAGATAGTACAATTTAGGCTCAGTTGATATATGAATATACTATGTAGTTATATATTATCAAATGCATTAAAACACTTAAGTTTGGTCAAAATTTATGCAGTTTTTTTGTTAAGCAGATAATTTTATGGAGTTTATGATTTGAACAAAGTGTCGGCCAAGTAAACATAACAGCATCGTACGCATACCTCCACCCTTTTACGCCAATTTTCGATAACCCGGTTATATTGGTCAAGATGTCAGCTTTATACTTGAAATTCAAAAGGTTTGTATTGGCTCAATATTTCCTTTACCCCCCCCATATACCTAATATTAAGATTTTCGAACTTCTGTGCTTTTCTTACAACGATGCCTATTTGTGCTTAGAAAGAATAAAGTCTGGTGAAAACTGAAGGTATTTCCCTGGCTGTAATCCAGGAATGTAAGACAAGCCACAATAAAAAATAAGGGTGATAACTCATGAAACAATTCGAGGATACCTTTGCCTAGTTCCTTTAAGAAAATAAAAGGCACCAAACTAGTGTGCCTTATAAACGAAGTGATAGAGAATAAAATAATAGTAAACATTTTCAACATTTTGTTGTTGCGTCGTGATATTTGCGGATTTAATTTCATTCAGAGCTTTTTAAATAATTTCGCTCAGTTGAATCCTCAACTCTGCCCATCTTTAAAAAATAACACTGAAAAAGCGATTAGAGTTTCTTCATTGGGAAATATATGCAAATAATAATATTATCACTTATTATAATTACTTGACTTATTTTATATCCAGAAAACTCTATATACAATTTTATATTTATTTTTTGTATCGCATTCGATATTTTCGTAGAAATAAAAAAAATAAAAATAGTTTTACCGAAATGTTTAATTATTAAAATAATTAAAGAATAATGCCAATATTCCGACAATTAAATATTTAAAAAATATCCTAAGAGAATTATTTTAATAAATATATACTAATATACATATGTGACATGTTCAACATGAATGATAAAATAAAATAAAATAAAGTCAAAAATGTAATATACGAAATTCTGATTCCTTTCATAAAATGTTTGTCATAAGCAGTAATGATGTGGCATTTTTTATATTATTTTTTTGACTTGAATGTTGAAAAAATGCCGAAATGACACACTGCAAATCTGATAACTCTATATAACAGGGATGTGCAGTATTCTTCTTAATACTTTCCTCGTTGCAGWTATGTGTACTTGTACATATCTACCCCTAATTGCATGCACATAAAACTGCTATTTTGATGAAGGACATTCTATGGAATTCACAAAATCGAAAAAAGGAGGGTAATAACATAGAATGAACAAAATTTGTAAAGCTGAAGAGAAATACATTAGCAGCAGGCAATGGGCTTTTACCCATCATCACAATTGCATATGTTTTCCAGACTTCTTTTTTAAAATTCTTTCAGAACCCATCTCAAAACACTAAATATATATTTGGTTTGATTGGTAAAGTTAAATAGAAWATGTGAAGACTAATAATTATGAAGTTTTCAAATCTGATTTTTATAATAATTTTTTCCTTCTGTCAGGGACACAAATTGTATATGTAATAATGATATATGAAGAATAGTTTTGAATAGGGGAATTATTTTGAAGTAAAAACACAATTGGTCATTTAATAAACACATATTTATAAAAAGTAATACTCATATCCATATATTTGTTTAGGAGAAARTATTATAAATTAATTAAATAAAAATAAAATCAAATATGATATAGTTAGCATTACTTTAATTCAATAACGCAATACAACTCTTTGGAGTACTTCAAAATATTACTGATTAAATTTTCGTAAATGATGCTGTTAAAGTGCCACTCTTTAAGGCAAATACATCATTTTAAATGCATGACACGCAGAATTTGTTATATTTCTTTAACAATTTAGAAAAAAAAGGGATAGAAATATTAAGGATTAATTGTAAATACAAAGTGAAAACCAATACTTAAGACGAATAAAAATATTTGGAATTCAAATCAGGTGCAGCCAAAACATATTTATGGCAGACTTTTTAAAGCAGCGTCGGTTAAAAAAATAAATTGAAATATCGTCGGGCTTGATAAAAGTACGAGCACTTGAGGAAAAAAGCGGCGACTTGCAAATTGTTGAAATTTCTTTGGTAGTAACAACGCGATTGATCGAATGGTAGCTTCGACTATATTTCAAATCACTCAAACATTTCTTGTCAATATTTGTGCTGTTTTCACGCATACTGCAATGACGTTTCAGGCATACTTCTAAACTGTTGATGAGATAACAGCTGTTTTCGCTGCCCTGATTGCAATGGGCGTGGTTACTGAGTTGAAAGCCCTCTTACGTCCTTCCGTATTTTCGAAAACGAGAATTCCAGTATATTTCATTTATGTCCAGATGAAATAAAACTTAGTATCCAACTAAAAACCGGCGACGAAAATATTTGGTATATCTACCTTACCTTTTTCTACCTTATTCTACTCAACACATTCGTGGAGTTTGGTAAATATAGTGCGAACCAACTGCATTGTAGTCCCTGAAGGCTGAAGTATAGTGAACTTAGTAGCGATATGAGCGAATGCGATGGAAAATACTTTGTTAGTGTATAGTGAGCCCACGTTGGTTTAAGCAGTAGCCATATTTTCAGCAGAGCGAGATTGCGTTTGTGCTTGACAGAGATAAACAGTTGTATCTCTAAAAGCAGCGCTGTTGAGTCCGGAGTAAGCGTCAATATTCATTGCTAACCTTTTGGGGACGGTCTAAATGGCTCAGGGTTCAATAAATGCCGGACATACATTTGGGAGCGTTTAGTTGCCGCGCAACTTATTATAAAATATGATAAAAGAGACACTGGTAAACAATTTACTAAATGCTTCGTCGCTCTGTATAAAGAGAAGAATTCGATTGTGAAAATAGGTACACTTATACGCCGAACAAAGCTAAGGTTTGAGTCTGAGCATATTCTTTGGTGCACAAATTTGTTGAGAATTTACTCGACACATGTTCCAAATTCTGAGTGTAAATAAGTAATTTGAATATGTGTTTGTAAGATTTGCTTTATTATTAAGAAATATGTAAATGTATACGAAGAATTACAAATTCTTATAGGGATACACTTAAAATACCGAAATTCAAAATGCCGACATATCAAAACACCGACAAATCAAAATACCGACAAACCAAAACACTGACAAATCAAGAAAAGGTGTCATTGTTCGTTCGAGGCCCTGCGGCCTTCGGTCTCCATACACGAACACAGGATCATAATCCTTAGTCAGCAGAATTCTCTTTCTGTTCTTCGATAGAAATAAGGGCAGACAAGATAAAATATTTTTCACATGTCGGCATTTTGGTTTGTCGGTATTTTGATTTAGCTGCATATTTAAATTTTGTCGGTATTTCGATGTGTCGGCACTTTAAACTTCGGTATTTTAAGTGTATCCCATATTTTATCTTGTTTGCCCTTATTTATATCGAAGCACAGAAGAAGAATTCTATTGACTAAGGGTTATAAACTGGAGGCCGAAGGCCGCAGGGCCTCGAACGAACAACGCCACCGTTTCTTGATTTGTCGGTATTTTAATTGTCGGTATTGTAAATTTCGAGATTTTGATTGTCGGCATTACATTATAAAACCATTTTTATACTCTCGCAACAATGTTGCTAAAGAGAGTATTATAGTTTTGTTCACATAACGGTTGTTTGTAAGTCCTAAAACTAAAAGAGTCAGATATAGGGTTATATATACCAAAAT
>NW_017534764.1:516375-530941 GCF_001853355.1 Bactrocera latifrons | reverse complement strand
AGTTTGGTTGGCATAGCTATAGTAGTTTCCGAGATATGTGCATACAACTTAGTARGGGGCGGGGCCACGCCCACTTTTTCGAAAAAATTACGTCCAAATATGTCCCTCCTAAATGCGAATTCTTCGTACCAAAGTTCACTTTAATATCTTTATTTATGGCTTAGTTATGACACTTTATAGGTTATTTATATATATATTTTATAGGGTCTCCGACCCTTCCTTCTGGGTGTTACAAACTTCGTGACAAACTTAATATACCTTGTTCAGGGCATACAAATATTTCCACACAACAATTGATTTTGATCGTTCGGGATATACAAATGGACTGGCGGATGCATCTAAATCGACTCAACTTAATATACCCTACTCAGATGTATAGACATTTAAAATCTACAAAAAACGATCGATAGGCAGATCGTCAGACATACATATGTATATGTCCATAATTATTTTGAAATATGTTGGTTAAAACTCTTAATATGATTTCAGTTGGTAAACATGATTTCCCATTGATTTGTGTTTTATTATATACTGAACTATTCAAAGATCTTCTATTTTATGCGGTGAACAGTATTTTCCATAGTTCACGGTTTTAATAAAAAAAGGTAACAATACGGTTTTTAAATGTAGAAGCCAATAGATGAAATTATAATTTATTTGTGCATTATTTGCGACCAGATATAAAAGTTAACTTGTTTTAAATAAAATATATCGATAAAATGGCCCTCTCTATAGGTTCGTTTAAATTTCTTTCCTTTGTTTAGGAGTGAGTCAAAATCTTCCAGTTATACTTAAACTATTGTTCAATGCTATAGCCAATAAACAAAATAATCACCGAAGGGGTTGTATGTATAGAATTATAAGCATATTCTCTCGATTGACAATTAATTATAATAACAATAAATCTTTGAAATTTAAAATTTTATGGAGAAATTGATAAATAGCGCTCTAATTTTAAGCGTTAATATGCTATAAATTTATACTAATTTAATGAAACGTAATAAATGTTTAATGTTCCCTGTGTGCTTCTCCTACGATGAGTGTTTTATTAATGAATATAAATAAACGCTTAKGTATGGTGCATGTTCAAAAATCAAAGAAACACACCTAATTAACTCTTTTGTTAACGAACAGTATTTGCACGATTTTTAGACATTCGCAACACAACGAAAAATAGTATATAAATTTTTTTACCTAATGCTTAATTGTAACAACATATATAAGTGTATATATATGAGCAGGATCACAAGGCAAGGTGCTTGTTTGCTCGTCCGTTTATTTGCCCGTGCAAGCGATAGCTGGAGMTGTTTTGGCAGGTAAGGTTTGGAGGTAAGTATTGCAGTAAGTGGTATTGATTGGGCCATTCATGTTATTTTGTATAGGGCATCGGATTTGGGGAAAGCAACTATGGTTTCATAATTTTTAAAAAGTTCTCAATATAACATTTATATGAGGGGTTATCGCTTAATTTCGCCCATCTTCACGTTGTATGAAGAGGTGTTATATATAACATAAAATCAACGCAATTCATCGAAGCATTAAGGAGTAATTGCTGACATTGCTGTATCTTTTAATATTACTTCAAGAAAATTTAACAAAATATTCTTTAAATATAATAGTTAGTTCGATTTCATTCTTTTGCAATATAAAAATAAGGTGAACGAAACTTTTATATACTGTGCGACATATTACGACTTACTATACTAGTCACTCATGAAAACCTAAGCTTTTCAACTTTTCAAAAATCATACTGTTTCCTCGAATTTCAGTTTGAAAAGTATTTCAACAAAAATAGCCATCTAAAACTAATCAAAATCTTTTCCTGCAAATTTCGATAAATGTGGGTGACTATTTTGAGGATTTCATTAATTCTGCATTCAAATTAAAATATTTTTTAAGAACATTATTGATTTTTATCAAGTATATATAACAACATATAAATAYATATGCTCTTGAACTAATAAATAATAAGAAACAAATAAGGAAGGGCTAAGTTCATGTGTCACCGAACATTTTATACTCTCGCATGAAAAGTTATCTAAATTTTTACTCAAATTACAGCTTGCACGGACAGATAAATAGGCATCCGGATTTCAAGTGTACTCGTCACTCTGATTACTTTGGTATATGTAACTATATATCTGACGATATATACCGTTATTAGCAACTTTATTGCGAGAGTATAAAAATTATGCCCTCTGAGTTACATGAAAATATATGAGAGATTACCGATTCGGTGAAAAATAGGTTAGTTTAGGCACTGAGTTCTTCGTGTTCGATATCAGGGACATTGGAAAGTTATAGTCCGATYACGACAATTTTTACACAACGACCATTTTCAATTTTTAAAAAAGCCTGGGTGCAGCTTCCTTCTACCATTTCTTCCGTAAAATTTAGTGTTTCTGACGTTTTTTGTTAGTCGGTTAACTCACTTTTAGTGATTTTCAACATATCCTTTGTATGGGAAATGGGCTTGGTTATTATCCGATTTCTTCCATTTTTGAACTGTATGCGGAAATGCCTGAAGAAAACGACTCTATAGAATTTGGTTGACATATCTATAGTCGAGTCGAGCCGAGATATGTATAAAAAACATAGTAGGGGGCGGGGCCACACCCACCCAAACAAATTACGTCCAAATATGCGCCTCCCTAACGCGATCCTTTGTGCCAAACTTCACTTTAATGTCCGATTTTGCCCATCTTCCAAGATAACCTTCTTATGGAGCCAAGAAATACGTGTACCAAGTTTCATCATGATATCTCAATTTTTACTCAAGTTACAGCTTGCACGGACGGACGGACAGACAGACATCCGGATTYCAACTCTACTCGTCACGCTAATCACTTTGGTATATATAACCCAATATCTGACTCTTTTAGTTTTAGGACTTTCAAACAAACGTTATGTCAACAAAACTATAATACTCTCCTTAGCAACTTTGTTGCGAGTATAAAAAGTGGCGGTGATATCGATGTGCCGCCTGCAATGTGGAGTGAAATCAAAATGTTAAAATGTTTAAATAATTATTTATTGTATTATTTTGTATTTATTGTAAAACATATTCATTCAGTAAAACATAATTCATATTACTGATGTTGAAAGATGAGTCACTTACAACAATGTCCAGTCAAAATTGAGCATTGAGCTGGCTCACACGATGRTGAAAACAGATTTATCGGCCGAGAAGGGTTTATAAATTGTTTGGTGGCATTATCCGTAAATCACTTACTATGAGCTCTTTGAAGTTTAGGAAGATCGATGTCCCACTTTTTTTGCCGATAGAGTGAAGGGTTTCTATGTGAGAGGCATTGTACCGTCAAGTTATCGGATAAAACAGTGCAGAGGACTACATCCAATCCTTCTAAATATACTAAAACATTCAATTTAATAAAAAAAATAGTGAATTTTGTTACTTGACCTTATGTATCTTATTATTCGTATGATATCTTCTTACCATTATCAAAATTAATACTGTACATTATAATCGATTTTTGTTTACTTTTTCAATAAATACTCTTCAAATATCTTAAAGTTATCACTTTCTAATAAAATTACCATGGGTACTTTACAGTCGCTCTTCTTTTTATGCGTACTCCAATTATGGCAGCACTTCAGAAATAATATAAATAATTTGGAAACAATCTCGCTCCTCATATATGTACTTATACGTTCGTCCCTTCTTGCCCACTATGGGCTAATGTGAAATCTTTGCATTCGAAATTAATTGAAACTCCTTGATTTTAATGTTTATATTTTGAAAAGTTAAAAGTCAAATACATTTTACAGCTATATRGAGATACAAAGGAGTCATGGAAATTTGGTTGATTCTTGTACAACACATGGCTACAATTGAATTATATATGTGATATATATGAAGACACACAACATAAAGAACAACTGTAAGCAATTCATTTGGTCATATTATGTTGTGTTATCATGCATGTGAATGCACTCAATAGAAAAACTCATTTGTAAATCAATAAGTTTTGAAGTATTTCACTAAATATTTAATTGTCTAAATACCTTAGCTTATTAATGTAGTTTATAGCTTGAAACAACATCACTGAGTATTCAAAATCTTCAGAATCTAAAGTTTCTTATATAAAATATCCTATTTCTCTACAAGTATTATTTTTAAAATGACATTGATTTACCTAAATTATTTTTAATATAATTACTTAGTTTATAATTATCTAAACCAAATAGGGAAAAAACAGATTTGGCATCATTATTGAATAAGTGATTCCCAATATTTGTATATTCATCCGATATTTTAAATGATGATACTTTTATGACTATGATAATGTCACTTAGTTTAAGTCATATTAAAAAAATTTTAACCACGTACGGAAACTTTTTGGTAATTTGGAAGTTATTAGTGAAAATAAATTTTTTTTTTTTTTTTGATTAAAGGTCCAAAATTATCAAACATATTTATATAGAATCTTTGAATTGAGTGTTTCGTCATGACCAAATTTGATGTGGAATTTATATTTAAGTACGACAAATGCACATAATAGGCGGAATATACCTATAATGTCATTTGATTATATGCTTATACACATACGGTTTTATGTTATCATTATTGTCATCGTTATTTCAATTTCTTTTCCATGTTTATTACATTTTTAAAATCAATGTTGAATATTATTTATTTTACTCAAAATATTCTCATAAATAGTTTTTATTGCTAATTTTATAGCACAAATGACAAGAATATTTTAAAAACAGCGACAATTTAGGCGAATCCATATAAGACAACCAAGAAAACAAATAGCTAAATAGGAAACTATGCTATGGCTGCGTTTGGCGGCGTGTCGGTAAACAATGAAATCAGCATACGATAATCGAATTTAAATTTTTGTTCGTTGCCACCGTGAATTGTGCGATTCCATATATTGTATATTAGTAAAAATAAACGCTGTGTGGGGCCCATATTACTGACACTCTGACACCTACATATAACATAAGTATAATGCTTGTAGCACCTATAATTCATCAAAATAATCGCACGAAATCCATGACACTATGACTGCAGATATCATTGATGTACATGTATAAAATATGTAAGTCGACAATTTTCAATAGTTATTGCAAGCTTTATATAGAGTTAGCTAATTATAATATATATTAATATTCAATATTTCATTTATTGAGGGTAAAAGTGGTAATTTTAAATATTTACTTTTTTAATATAATATTATATATGTATATATTTATGTATATAGTACAAATATTTTATGAATAACAAAAACAAAGATATTAGTTAATTGCTTAGCATATTAGATTATAAATAATGGGGTTTCATATATGGGTTAAGTTAGATGGCTGCTCCATAAAAATTACGGGGGAACACACTTTGACTTAATTGCAAGTCAGTTATCGGTAAAGCCTTGAATCTACGAGAATTACACTACTATGACTTAAAATGTGAAATCTGAGGGTTTAAGCCCTTGAGCGTARAGTTAGCGAGCTCAGGACTAATATTGCCACCCACTTATGGGAGTGGATAGTTGACACAGTAAAGACGGCCGCGCTCAGAAGCATTAGATCTATTGCTACCTTAATTGACGCCGTTTATGGTTAGAACGCGTTGCATTTGTCAGGAAAACTAAAACTGGCGTTGACAGACAGTTCTCAAAAGTATACTCTTCCACCAATCTCCCAGCAAGTATTGGAATAATCCAAAAAAAAAACCCTATGTTTTAGCAAGCCCTTCCCTCCTATTCCTCCTTCAAAGGTACATGAGCAGAGAAAACACAGCCAGAGTTAGGTAAACTGATCTAGTAATAAGAGTATTTTGGTATGAAATTAAAGAGTGCGAGGATTTCAGAGCGTCAGACTCACAGTCATCTAAGCATCCAGCTTCYTTGAGTCTTAGGGCAATTATGACATTGAGCTTAATAGTTTTTGCAAGCATATATAAAAGTCGCCAATTTTTTCATGACATTTTTCTATAAAAAAATAAATAAAACATTATACCCTTGATTAAAGTTTCACAAGCCAATCTGTACTGAAGACTTCGACGGACTTATCCACGGCGTCAGTAGAGATATATAATTTCTCACCTGGAGCGTCTTGAACATATAGCTGGAGCTTCCTTCAATATGGGTCCCAGTTCGTTTTCCTAAGGTTCCTATAGAATTTTCTATGCGGAGGTGC
This sequence comes from Bactrocera latifrons, assembly GCF_001853355.1. Classification (NCBI taxonomy): domain Eukaryota; kingdom Metazoa; phylum Arthropoda; class Insecta; order Diptera; family Tephritidae; genus Bactrocera; species Bactrocera latifrons. Next base: position 524,776 of record NW_017534764.1, on the reverse strand, counting down.
AGCGTTCAGACTCAGCGTTGCACGTGTGATCACAAAATGCGCGGTTTGTAGAACATTTTAGTCTCAGGAATTGTCGACCTTGACTGTCTAGACATGGTAGGTGACATGGTATATGCCGAAAACAGTCAAATTCCTTCTACTACGCCCTCTAATTTGGCAATGTCACTATCACCAGAGAATAACGTTTAATTTGTTTYATATTCTTCGTAGACTAGCACTACTGCACAAGAAGTTTGAGAGCCATATGTACTGTCATTCGTAGAACCATCCCCTCTCACCTCCCACCGAGAAGCTCCGTATTCAGTAAATAGTATCAACGCTTGTCAATAAAATACATCGGTTCTTTCGAGCCGTATAAACTGCTGTTGATGCGTAAGCTGCGACGAATCACATRCGTGTATTCCCATCAACTTTTCCAGGGCATATTGTCCACGACCTCCATTCTGGCCAGCTTTTAACAGCTCTTCACTGCCAATAAAATAAAGGTGGCAGATATTTGTTTGTTTTGGGTCTGAGACTGCACAATGCAATACATTTATKGAAAATATATATGTATACGACGCATTTTTATTAAACTTCTTAAATTATCTCATAGTAAATTCTAAATTAAATATCTTCAGTTCATTTAATAAATCACATTTTTTTTAGAATATTTGGTCATTTATTTATTTAAATATATGGTGTTGTACGACTATTATTGGCATTTCTTCAGGTGTTGTGCTAAACATTTGTATTTTAATAAATGAAATAAAGACTTTTTTGTATGACTGTATATGTATGTTATAGATAAGAACGAATTATTATATACTGTATTATATAATTTTTTTTTTATATTTTGCAGTAATATAGTTTAATAATATATAATCAAAAAACTACAAACCCGGGGTGGATGGGAATTTTTGGAATTTCTTGGAGCCTTATATAGTAAATGATTTTAAAAGAAAAAAATTAAGCTTTTTGGTATTCATAAAAGTCTTTTTCAATCCGATCAAACTAAATCGAATTCTAAGTAATTCGAAACTCTTATATATTATTAAGTCACATACTATTACTAGACAGTGAAGTTCGAAAATGTTCATATGAGGTATATGGAGCCCTCGATGTTTCCCTTCTTGGTATAAAGATAAAAGGGGCGAATTCAGAGTAGAATTTTAGGGGAAAACTATATTATTTTGTATTTAATGTTAGTTTTATTATTTTAATTATAACTGTAAAATAAAAAAAATGTATTATTATATTATAGTTAAATCGAAATTGTTACAAACAAAACAAAATAATTGTCAAAATATGTGATACACTTTGAGTCGAATGAATGGAGGTTTATTAATTGAGTATAAAACCAGGAACAGTATTTTATCTTATACAAGTCTTTGAGGGCCAWGTTCGAGTGCACAGTGACTTCAGCCACTGTACCTGTTTTTTCGGTTATTTSTAGCTTTTGTCTACATTATTGTATCTTTAGTCTTAGAGAAGAAACTTTTCAAATGGGGATTAGAATTGAAGTTAAAGATTGTGTATTATAACAAAGGTGTTTGCACATGGAGAGTTTAGCAACAGCTGTCAGCTAAATATGATGGTGGTATGTTTGAACCCGCCTTTTTCGGACAGTAATGTTTCCAGAATGACTTTGAACTAGCTTGAATATTCCGCTCAAGACTACGTGTCCTCATACATATATGTATACAATGAAACCTGTTAACTAAAAGTTGCTTATTTTCAAAGCTTGTATATGTTTAATAATCAACAATAATTACAGCTCACATCATGTAAAATATGCAAACAATTATAGATAAAAAATTGTGGTTGTGATACGCAATAATTTAGTCCACTTAAATTATAAAATTCTGCGCAGGGCTTAAAACATATTAAAATATAAGCCTTTAGAATTCATATATTTAATGAAAAATTATGAATACCACCATTCGCAATATACGAYGGCCAATATACATTTTTAGTTTACAAATATCTTTTGAATATAACAAATAGTGAATGCTGTTCTGATGGCACTTAATCCAATAACAACATGTAATTAATTTTCGATAACCAGCACGAGTACTTTGTGGGCATAAAATAATAAAATCGTTTCATCTACATCTCGCGCTCCAAATGTAATATTAAAATAAGCGTTAGTGTTTAGTAAACGTTTGTCTTTCTGAATTATATAAAGTGCTTTCGATGATTTCTACGATAAGTAAAAYTACGGTAACGTTTAGAATTTTGGAAAAGGCCTTCGGTGATATTTGTTTGTGGCGAGCAAGTGTTTTTGATTGGTACAAATTAATCAAAGAGGGTCGAGAACGTGTTAACAACGAACTACAACATCAACGGATGATCAATATGTCAAATAAATAAAGAAATTGCTTTGAGAATCGACGAATAACAGAGATCTTACTGGCATCGTTCGAAAATCGGAAAATCCTTTTGAAAGAACTTTGAGCCTAAGAAAAATGAAAGTGCGATTGGTTCCAAAATCACTACTCATTTTTTCGAAAAACAGCGTCGCGTTAAAGTTTGTGAAATAATGYTTCCCGACTACCAGGATGTCACAAAACGTACTGGTGCTGAGTTATGAATCTATGCTCACGACCCGCAAAGAGACGACCAATCGGCAGAACATCGTTACAAAGAGGAACCGAAGCTGAAAAAAAACCAAGTCAAAGCAGATCAAAAACCAAGGTTATATTGGCAGTTTTCTTCCATTATCGAGATGTGATGTACTCTGACCAAACTGCTAGCAAGAAATCCTATTTGAGTATTTTGTGTCGTTTGCGCGAAGCAATTCGTGAGTTTTTCGCCAAATTTTGAACCAATATCGTGACAAAACCGCCATATTTGCCCAGTATAGATATTCAGAAAACTCAGACGACCGGGGACGGTTTTGACTAAATTAACATAAAACGTGAGTTACTATGCGCATTAATAGCTCTTTCAGAACTTGATTTTAACATTACTTTGAGGRTACGCCACATACTTCAAAGAGAAATCGTTTAAAATTATGAACAAAGACCTACTATTTTTATACTCTTGCAACCTGTTACTACATAGGATGATGAGAAAAGTTAAAGTCCGGGTGACGATTCGTCCGTCCGTCCGAGCGTCCGTGCAGACTGTAACATAAGTAAAAATGTACATATCTTGATGAAATTTTGTMTACGGGTTCTTTTGTCCAAAAAAATACGAGTTCGTAGATGGGCGTAATTAGACCACTGCCACGCCCACGCGATTAACCGAAAACCTATAACTAAGCACTAAATTAAGATATAAATTTTTAATTTGCCACAACGAGTCTCAGTAACACACGCATAAGTGGACGTGGCCTCGTCTTCTAATAAGTTTAATGTTTATATGTATCTGCTATAGGTACTGCAACCAAATTTGCTGAATACAAATCTTATAAGAACTTCTACCAACAGTGTGGAAATGGATGAAATCGGAGGATAACCTCGGAAACTCTCCATATAACGGTACGGTTTAAAACTACTAACTGCGGACAAAAAAATAACTAAACATGCCAGAAACGTTAAACTTTACTTCCAAACTGAAATAACAGGGCTTTATGTGAGTCGGTGTGAAAATTGGAGGATGGGATGGCACGGCAAAATTTTTGGTGAAATCACATATCTCGACAACCGTCATACCAATTTTGGCYATATTTGGTACTTAGCATTCTATTAAATTCCTATATCACAGGGTGTAAACTGGCGAAATCGGACAAAACTACGTCTACTGCCCATGTCACACTACTGCCCATGTCACACAATTTTAAATAGGATTTGACTCTTTTACTTTCCAGTACATATATCAAGAAGTAATTAATATAACGAGATAAAATTTTGCACCTATAATTCTTTTAAAGTATGCCACCTTATGATCAAAAATTCTATAAATCCAACCAAAACAGTTTAAGACTCTCAGTACTGGATATGTGGACGCCATTATCTATAGCTGACTTTTGACTGAAAATATGTTTTTACTCAAAACTGTGTTTAAAATAAATAAAATTGGGCCAAAACTTGAACCAACTTGACTATTATTCATATCAGGATTTTCCAAGAAGCGGCTAACTTTGCTCCATATGATTGTATGTGAAGTACCTTAATAAAGCCCAGAGAACATTTTTTAGTATGTGCCGCGATAATAGTTCATACAAGTAGATAAAATCGGGTCGATACTACCGCAACTCCCATATACTACGAATGATTTTCGTTTTTCKAACAAATCTTATGCCGAAGTTGTTGGCCAGTGTAAGAGTTACATAGAGTATAAAATTGCTTAGATTCCGATYAGGCATTTAYTACTTGTTCGTTCACGGGATTATGTCGTATAAATAATTTGCTCAGTAGTTAAATATTGGATATGGATATGATAATTTAAAAACAATTGATATTAAGTTAATTTTTCGAATTTTTAATTATTAAATTATATCAAGTAGAAAATAATAATCACGTGTTCAAAGCGTGAATTAAAATTCGARTCACTTCTAGTCTTACATATAGTCAATTACGGCATTATATAAATATTTGTAGTTATATATGTGAACATATGTACATGTATAAACGTATACTTGCATAACTACGAATATCTTTCTTTAGGCACTAACATTCAAAGAGAAATGATAGCAAATACAATACACTTGGTACCTCCAATAAATCTGACCGATTTATTCGTTGCAGTCATCCGGTTTCAAAATATGAAATTTATACGATATATGTATATGAAATTAATATATATTGAAGAGGCATGTAGTTCAAACGCTTAAGAATTAAATACTTCCTAAATGAGACAAGAAATATTTAAACTTTCGCAAACAGTTGCTACAGATTATTATAGTTTTGTTCACTCATTGGTTGTACGTATCACCTAAAACTAATCGAGGTAGATATAAGGTTGCATATATAAATGATCAAGGTGACGAGAAAGTTTTAAATCCGGCTGACTGTCCGTCCCTGCAAGCTACAACTTGAGTAAAAATTGAGATATTTTGATGAAACTTGGTATGCAGGTTTCGTAGTACAAAAAAAGTTCGAGTTCGTAGATGAACGTAATCGGACCGCTGYCACGCCCACAAATCGCCATTAACCGAAAACCTATGAAGTGCCATAACTAARCACTTAATAAAGGGATATAACTCATATATGGCACAGGAGATTGCAGAAGGAAGAGGCATATGAAAGAAAAATTTTTGGAAAAAGTGGCCCGGCCCTCTAATAAAATTAATATACAAAATGCTACAAAGCCTCCTACTTATGTATAAAATTGATAAATATGTATAATACTGATAAAATTGGATAAAATTCCCGTTCACTCCCCATATAAGAATACTGTTSAAAATTACTAAAAGTGCGATAAATCAATAACTAATGCGTCTGAGACGTAAAAACTTGCCACCGGGATGGTATGAAAAAGTTTCATGAAAGCCGGTGTGAAAATTGGACGATGGGTGTGGCACTTGCCACTTTTTGGTGAATATCTCGGGACGTGACTAACCGATTTCGACAAAATTTGGTATGTGTTCTTATGTGACGTTGTGAAAATGATAACCGTGCCTACTTCCCATATAGCACAATTTTTTAATTACATTTGATTCGTTCAGTTTCCACTACGCAAATCAAGAAAAATTTAATATAACAGTACAAAACTGTGCGCGAATAATGCCCTTAGTGTATGCCACCTTATGATGGAAAATTGTTCAAATGCAACAAAAACTGTTCACGGGCAACTACCCAATATTTATACCCGGGTACCTATAGTTCACTTTTGTTAGATATCGGTCAATGTCTGAGATGTATAACTGAAATTCAAGGAWAGTACTTCTCTGACAACGGTATGTCTGTATGTCAAAAATGGGTTGAATCGGCCCAAATAAATAAATTTGAGCGAAAACTGACATTTAACTAATATCGGGATTTTAGCCTTCCTCGCTTTTTATTCTATATTTACAGCAATTCTTCAATTTTATTAATTTTTTCTCATAATTTGGGGTAGATGGAAACATTGCTCATTGAATATTATATTCCATACCACCGTAATTGTCTTTTTTGGCCGGCTCAAGCATTTTTAATTGATTGGTCTATTTCACAGCAAAATTAATATATATTACATGTACACCAATATAAAACCAATTAGGATCGTAATTAATAACAATAATTATTATTATATTGTGTTGTTATTTGTATTTTGTTAATTTTTAGTTTATTATTCAGATATACCTATGCGTGCATATATTATAGTTTTAACAAAATGTTCATTTTCATAGATATCTATACATTGCAAATGCCTTAAACTGATTTTTATAATTTATACGACAATTTTATGCCTAAAATTGTTATTATTAGCYAAGCCAGGATATAAGTATATGTATGTAGCTACATGGCTGCGCAAAAGTATTACGATTTATAAGAAAAGGAAGGCTTCCTTACATTGACAATTGTCAGAATGTCTCATAAACTCTTGAAACTTATGTCTGTTAGCGAACATTAAAACGTAATTTTACTGACCACAAATACTGGATGTTGCATTCTGCAGCGTTTCTACCTTCTTTAGTTGGTTGCGATTCGTTAATTTGCTTATTGCCATTTAAATTTTGGAGTTCGCTAAGGGTTCATAATAAAACTTGTTTTGTTTCTTTGGTTTTAATTTAAATGAAAAAGAGACCAGTATWTCAAAGTATAGTCAACCACTCCCTAGAAAATAATCGAATACATAATCGGGTTTTTCTGGCGTTATAAATCAAACATCTTGTTTTTTCCRGTTTCTTCAAACAAGCATGTATGTCCAATTTAAAAACAACTAATGCATGCATGTATTGTCTACGTACTCGTACATTTATACACATGTAGACGTGCACATGAGGATAAAAAATGAAGTCGCATTTTTCACGCCGCTTCTAACAGCATGGCGAGCATATTACTTGCAATATGTTACGTTTCTAGGAAGGGTTAAATCTTCCAGCTGAGTAGTGTTTTTCGTTATCCAACAAATATATACTATGTTTAATATGACTTGAAAATAATCCTTTTGCTGCAAAAAAATTGCAATCAACAGAAAAGCAAACATATGCATTACTTCAGAAATAACGAGTGACCGCACAGCTTCAACCCATTGTCGGCCATTTTCACGGAGCGTTTTGTTGACAAACATTGGTGAATACCGTGACACTGTCCATATTCAGTATATTTTTTTAAGGACTTTTAATGCAATTTTAATTTTTGTTATCTAGATTGTTTTTTTTATTATAGCTAACGCCTTTGTAAAGTTCCAGATATTTTGTTTACAAGGCTGTACCATAAAAAAAATGTAAATACTCTATGTGATTTATTGTGCAAAAACTATATTTTGTGAAAACTTACATATGTACTTTTCAATATTATCCTAAACAAAACGGAGCCTTCCTGTTTTTGACAAATGCTTATACGAAGTTAAAATGGATGAAATCGTATCATAACCAAGGCAACTGCCCATATAACGGTTTTATGGAAAGTTGCTGAAAATGCGATAACTCAGTGCATAAATACGTCATTAATATTTAATTTTACATCTAAGATAGTTTGTAAGGGCTTAAAAGGAAGCGGTGCTCAGCGTCTGTGGATGACATTTTACCAAAACTATCGGACAATTTGGGAGGCATCTTAACGAAAATCAATTAGATCTCATAATATCTGTCATGATGCCAAAGAAAGACAAAACCKGTTTTTTATTGACGAACATAAGATTTTGAATATTCGATTGGCTTTTTTCCGTATATATAGATTAATTTGTAAAACACTAGATATATAAAATCGGGCCTCGAAATACCCCACACCATATTCTWCTTATAATTACATTTTGAAATCTTTGTAAGGCTGCTCATGTATGTAATTTTTATATATTTATATGTAAGTAGGTTTATCGAAAACACAGCAGTATTTCTGTTTTTGAATGAAAAAGTCTTTATTCAACGAGCCGTTTTTTGAACTTCGAAAAAAGTAAATAGTCGCTGAATCTGACAAATGTGGTGGAATGGGTCAAAGTTTATCATTTGCAATTTTAAGGATACAACTAAATTCAGCATTGATATGCTAAGGTAAATTTTCTGTAACACTTATGAAGCCATTGCAATGCAGCCTCGGTGTTTTTCCCATTTGTTTTCAACTGTAAAAAAAGAAAAAATACAAAAAGTAGCGTCACTCACCAGGGTCAATAACTTGAAAACGATTAGATAAATTTCGTGAGGCGTTGATAGTACTTTAGTGAATCTGCTCCTTGTGTGGACTAAATTACATACTTAATCACACAATAAAAACTAACGGACACAAGATAACATACTTCAAGCTAGGCTAAAAATTATTAAATACCAATAATACAAAACAAAGTTTGAAAAAAAACAAGTAAGAAAGAAATGAGTTCGGGTGTAACCGAACAT
>NW_017534764.1:513984-516150 GCF_001853355.1 Bactrocera latifrons | reverse complement strand
AAATTCGAAAAGATTTATGTCAGGTATATGTGTGCTCAGGGAAGTATTATCTCGGTTGAACTCATTTTTGATACACAGATATACTATTATTTGGAAAAGAATCTCTGTGAATTTCAACTAAATATATCTTACATTGACTGATATTTTCGGACAAAAGACAGCTAAAGATACGTACATACAGTTTTGGTTAGTTTTTTTTCCGGCTCCTATACCATGTCGTGTATTAAACTTTAAGTCTTTGGCATATTATTGGTCATTGGTTTATCAGGTCTAGTAGTTTTTAACAGTACGAGGTTCATTCATCCATTTTTACARCATCGATATGTGTGTTTAAGTGATTTGCCTTGAGCGATTTTCCTTGGTTATTGTAGCTAAAGTGATTTAGGAAATGTGTACACTAATTCTATATMTATAACATTATTTAGTGTTTATTTATGGCCTTTTATACGTTTTCGATTAACAACGTTTTGTGGGTATGTCAGTGACCCATCTACGCCTTACTTTTTTATCAAGGAACATGTGTACCAAGTTTTATCAAGATATAATTTTACACAACAACGAGACGTACAACCGTTAGCGAAAAGTTGGAACTGTCTATTCTAAAATTGTTTTGAATTACTAAATATAGAAAACTTTTTCCTAACTTGTGATATAAATTTGGCAATATTGTAAATTTACCATTAGTTTATTTATAGTTTTCCATAGTGTATATTATTGAAGCAGGTAATTATCACGATCTCTTCATAGAAAGAACTTTTTCTCAAATTTTTAGCGCCGTAATTACTGCGCCCATAAAATGTGTCAGTAAAAACACGTACGCTATTTGGAGAAAATACATTTACTATCGAGAGTTGAGTTGGCGGGCGTTAAATTTAACATTAATTGCATTCATACATATAGAAAATTTTCATAATATCATACAAAGTATGATTATAGCCGCACTTCGCATCGCATGGCAAACACAAACTAAAAACAAGTACAACTCTTCCAATTGAACAGCAGAGTGTGCCGTCTCCATTCCGTCTACAACCCTATAATATTTCATTTCGCAACGCAATTAAAATTTGTTTGATTATATTCCGCCACAAAAACAAAGATGTAAAATTGTAGCTTAACTCCAAACCCTCATATAACAAAGAGGCAGAGTTATTTTGAAGCGCCAAGATATCATTTACCCAGTCTGAAGCAAACCAAACTTCGGAACTTATGCAGAAGAATGAACAATTTCTCATATCTCGCATTTTCTGATTTGCTTTTCCCCTTTTACTTAAAATGTACTAAACGAATGCATATGGTGAGCATAGCAGAAATGGATGGTGATGATGCCTCAAGCATTAGTAAGGAAATAAAAGTTCGGATACACCCAAATTTCCATTACGCAATGYATAGCTAGAAGGGCATTCCGTATGAAATAACTTGCCTTAATCATTGTGGCAGTAATTGCCTAAAGATATATATAGGTAATATACTTATATTTCAACTGTCGAATAATAAGTCTAATAACATGTTAAACCTTCATACAATTCATACAAAAGTCTTTTTATAAATTCCTTGCTTTCAAATAATAATTAAACGGAATATAGCATGTGTTTGTTATCATGTGGCTRTTCTTAAGTATGACTTTGTTTGCTAAAGTAAGTAAGGTTAAGCTAATAAACTTGGAATATTTTCAGCGAGAATCTATAATAGATAGCCCTAATCATCTCTTTCAATTTTACATAATTATTTTGCATGGACGGATCCACAATTTGCGTGTTCATTCAGATCATTTTGAAATTCATTTTATAAAGATAAGACTCGATAGCATTTCAGAGAAAAGAAAAATTATAAACACTGATACCAAATATGTAATAAAATCAAGAAATAGCCATACTTGCGGATATTTTATGTGCGTTTGACTTACTTTACCCGCACTTTACAAAGCGCCTATAAACGAGTACACAATGTTTCCGCGAACGTAATATAAAGTAGATATTTCTATGTTTGAATATTTGTTTTTGAGTGAAACATATCCGAATAGTGTAACTATAACGGCCCCTTCTCAGATAAAAATAGTGAAATTTACGAAATTATTTCCCCTAACTTTAATTTGTAAAACTAAGTTAAAAAGCATGTAAACATTTAATATATATAATAAGACGTATTTTGTAATAATATGTAAGTAAT
>NW_017534764.1:478565-513419 GCF_001853355.1 Bactrocera latifrons | reverse complement strand
TCTTTCTCCTCGAAGAATGACTAAAACTGAAATAAATCTTTCTGCAACCATTTTCATTGACACCTACTAAAAAGGTATACACACAATGGATAAATGAAGTCGTCATTATTGCCTGGTGTCATTGGTAAAATAATTGGTTCCTGCTTCAAATTGCATCTTTACGTGACCACAATTACATATACCGAGCACTAATTTATGCACTGTCACAACCGAATAAAAACAATTCACATCAGGCAGGGCGAAGCTATTCTACCTTAAACTGACGGGCACTAAAAAACAAGGAGCTTTCAGACAAAAGAGTATTTGTAAATGATTTCTTTACGTATGTAACCATGAAAAATTTCCCTAATACACTRTTATGGTACATAAATACATATTTATATAGTATATTCTTTAACTACGGTTGAAGTATATAGCGAAAATAAAAGAGCTTAAGTTATTCCGATTTTTGCGAGTTGTGTTATTAGGCTGAGAGTCTTTCAAGGCGAGAACTACAACATGTCACCAGGAAGCTTTCGAACGCAATTTCCAAACTCTTTTGGGTTCCGATAACTAGCAGTTTTGTTAACCTGATCAATATTTTTGTATATTATAACTCTATAAGTAGTTCTTTGGTTTATTCCAGTAGAGCTTATTTGAAGATATTTAAGATTTTTTAGTTTACAAAAGAGTGCAGTTTACGTATCAACGCTTTTGTTGAGGAACAGGCTGAATTCAAAAATACGAAGCTTGGTGCTGACTGCGCTAGATTCAGTAGATTTTCAGGACTAAATGGTAAGTATTTAGCTTCGAAAACACCCCATACACTTGTTTATGGGCTTCACAGTATTTTCACCTCCAGTGACGCCATTTCATTCCCAAGATTCCAGAATTTTTTTTGACGCGATATCTCTTTGTTGTAAACAGTTCGTTGTACGGTGTCATTGTTTCCCTCGCAAGTCTACTGTTACTGCAAAAAGAGCACGATATTGCTATTATTGAACTATTATTCTGTGTTCTTGTGTTATTATTGCATAACTTTTATTTTGTGAGCAAAAAATAAAAATATATCAATAATTTTGTGCAGAGACTGGTCGACTAAATCAATTAAATCATTTTATATCGATCTGGGACATTTGTGTCAACATTAACCCAACAAAATATTTGTAGAGATCTCAACTGAAAATGTAACTTTTTGAGCCGAATTCTCGACATTTGCGGGAAAATTTGCTTTTCTTTTTTAATTCCAAAAAAGGTGCGACTGACACATACATAGATAATACTATTACTCTACTTCTACCATCTATATGATTTCTATTTGGTATTAAAAAAATTTTTTTTGTAAAGCAACTTGTGTAGTTTCCAAAAAAAATGGATCATAAAAAGCATTACGTGTGTTAATTAAGCGATGCTTTTTGAGGGAATAAGGGAAAACACTTTTGGAGCATTTTTATACAATAAAATTTACAAAAAAAACGGCAGAAGCAAAGTTGTAGACCTAATAAAAATCAAATTTTAAAGTATTTCGACGTATTTGTGTGATCCACGAAAAAATAGATGTCTATTATTACATTGTTTTTTYCTTCTTTCTTCATAATGATTTGTTGGTCAAAAATTATGCAACAATTAGAATATAAAAGTAAATTTATATACTTGTACTACAATGATGGTATAAATGGTAGTGCTTCTGTTAAAGAAAGACGTTTTGAAGAAACGGAACGGCTGATTTGGGAGATAAAAAATTCGTGCCAATCTCCACGGTATTAGCTCAAAAGCGTTGCAAATAGTTGCGGACCATTTCCCTATAAAGTTAAAAGTGGTAATTCTGGTTGATTCAAAATGATTTGTCAATGTTAAAATAAAATAAAAATTTTGTATAGCGAACGGAAAAATCGGCACCAGAATTTAAAGCTAGTAAAGAAAGGCTAACACTGCTTCTAAGTGACAATGCAAATGGCAATTTTAAGATTAAGGCGTTACTTGTTTACCAATCAGAAAATCCTAGATTTTTTAAGGGTTGATCAAAGTATCGACCTCATATCCACTGGCGAGCAAATAAGAAATCATGGACGACGGCGTTATTATTTAATTACTGTGTTTTTGAGTGCGCCATTAGGAATAGCCTTAGTAGATAAAGCCTTGTAGATTATGTCTTTGGTCACCCAGTTAATATTTATGACTTATTTGATATCATTTGTATGTTAAAATTGCGTTTTTACCACCGAACACCACATCATTAATACAGCCGATGGATCAGGATGTAATTTCGAATTTAAGAGCTATTATCTCTACAGAACATTTAAGAAATTGTGAAATTGATGGGCCCGACAGTCTAACAATCTGTTTATATTTTGAAAGCAATCAAAATTATTTCCGATGGATGTAAACCATGTTGCACGAACAATGTTCGGCTCAATAATCGTCGTAGCAATATAGATTTTTTCATAAAACTATGAGAAAAATGTAAAAGTGTCCCGTGGGGTAGCAAATGGTTTTAATTTTTACAAGCTACTCTGTCTCTACATAAAAAATAATCTTTTCAGYAAACTTAAAATTTTTTTAAAACAGGCCACATTTAAGAACTGAGTGAATATACTATCGTGAGCGTTGTTGAAGAGGATATTCACTTGCTATTCTTTGATTAACTGCAGTATAACTCAAAGTGAGATAATATAATTAGAATATCAACTATTTGTGCGAAAGCCTGATTGTTCCTTCTTCAGGAAACCTTGAGGAAGGGCCTGTATCGGTTCAATAAAAGTTTGGTAAATATTTTTAATGAGATGCTAATCAATGTGACCCCTCTATAGTTTTTAAACACGGATAGAATGCAGATTCTAATTTGTCAATTTCACTTTATTAGGGATGTTTTATTGCAAAGTCAAGTAACAGGTTTAAACTGATTTCATAGTTATTTAATATTTTCATATTATCAAATAACACCACTTCACCGAATAATGCTCGATTATATCCTCTTGCCCTTACAATATATGCATTTGTTGAGTTTTATAAATATATCCTAATCTTTCTTTAATCTCATTGCGACAAATATACATAAGTACGAATATAAACATATCTATATACACATATTTCTAAGAGAAGGTTGGTAAGTATAAAAGAGTCAGTAATTTGCAAACCCGCCGTAATAATCTAACACTTTAGGCCCTTAATAAAAGCAAGAAGGAAGGAAATATATTTTCACTTATCGAAAATATTTTAAATTAATATAAAACTTTCAGCGTCGATATTTTTAATGGGCCGAAAAGAAATTTCGTAAGATTTCATGAGAAATTATTAAATTATTAGCAAATTTTTTAATAGAAACAAGTAAGTAAAGGCTAACCGAATGCTTCAATTTTCAAAAATTATAGCCGGGGGCATATTACCAGGAGTCGTCAAGACTTTAAATTTAGGTTTACATGTAATCGACGCAATTAGAAAACGTCAAAAACATCAAATGCGGGGAAATACACTTAGGTGTTGTAAAACTTTATATTAAAAAGTATTGCGTACGAATTCAATATAATTTTTTTTGTAAAAACGGTGTGGACAACCATAAGATTCTTTGGTACAATTTCCTTATTCAAAATATTTATGTTCAAATCAATCTAATTAACGCTAAACGTTTCATCATCAGATGGAATGTCAAAATGGATGCTGATCACTTTCCGCCTATAATGCGCGAAGTTCTAAACTCATTGTATTAACGTTTGACATTACCGAGGTATACTTAAGAACATGATTTTCCATAATTTCGTGGAGATAATTATCACACTGACCGAAGTATTTGTCATAAGGTGTACTAAAATAACAATATTCATTATAAATAGTATATGGGAGTTTGGGTCTTCGTGTACCGATTTCACATCACATTTTTGTTATTAATTTTTTTTTCTCTTCCTTTCCCTTCSCTGAATTTTTTTAAGATATCTTATATATGTATTGGCACATATACTATATAAGGTATAAAGCAAACCGAGGCCTCGAGAATCTTTACATTAATTGTATGGTAGCTAGGATAAGTATTGATCCGATTTTGCCCATTTTTGACACAAACATTTCTTCTCTGAATATCAATACTAGACCTCTCAAACTGACCGGAATTTCCGCTAAAACACCACCTGGGTTCACAAATTCGGTACATGAGGCCTTGGAAAGTCATAATCTGATCTTTCGTCGCTTCATAACTCCTTATCAACTTCGATGAGTTGTCATCTATTGGTGGGGGAACTATTTTACTCTGTTCAACATGTGAGAGTTTAAAAAGGAAGCAGTTTTAGAATAYACAAAATTAATTTTCTATGAACAAGCTTATAATGTGTTTGATTACCTCTTTTGTAATTGAATAAGTAAATACGAAAATACCGCCCATAACTGGCGCGAAAAAATTACTTTTTTAGTGAGTTTTACTGAAATATTACATATGTATTTAAATCAGTTTCCACTGAGTCCAAATATAATAAGTATGAAAAATATTTATTTTTTAAATCATGAGTTATATCCATTCATTCTCAGATGATATTCTTATGCCATATTTTCCYCAATCGCATAGGATATAAAGAATATATGCTGTTATTTGCATCAATGCGCTGCGTAAATTATGTTCATGTGATGAGCGATGAAAAGTAAAGTAGCTACAAACAAACATGAATAATAGCAGTACTGATAATTTAAGTGTGATTTTATTGGTAGTAAAATAACAGTTTCTGATGTACATATTATGAATTATTTATGACTATGCACSTTTCTGCCTCTACTCCTGCAAACCACCTGTCCACACCTCTCGACTCAGTTTTCTAAACTATCCATTTTAACTTCACGGTTTCGGCTGCTGTGGGCCATTTGGTGACAATAATGTTGGAGTTTGGTATTAGTGATTTCGCTGCAGCAGTCATTAAAATAACACTTGAGTAAATAAAATCTGCGATTTTCGTCTGACTAACATATAAAAAATCGTTTAGACTTGGACTACTGCCCTAATGTTGTTTCTTGTTTTTGACAACAATAGTTAAATGTCGACGGGTAACAACGGTGCTTAAGCAACTCTTAATTTTTGTTACRCCCCTTATTCATACCTACCTCACTGATCAGCAGGTATCAATGTGATGATGATTATTATACAGGTAATTTTACATGTATGGGCCATGAGCAAGGTATAGTCGACACTAGTAAAAAACTCTCTTTTAGCTTGATGAATAATTTTGTAGTTTATGAATTTTCCTATTTTTGTTTTATTATTCACTTACATATTTTCTTCTGACGAGTTAAATGGCCATGAAAAATCGTGGTTTGGGCTGTATTAGATTTTATTGCACATTATGCATGATGCACAAGTGAATAAGGAAATTTACTTTGGGTTAACCTATTTATGACCTTGGCTATTTTTTATTTTTATTGCTTAGTGCATTAAGTAATTGTTGTTTTTTACTACACCTTACCTTTCTTTGATATTTACTACACCGATGCCTCCCATTGGAATATTGCATACAACTCTTTTGTGAATTACAATTTTATAATTTTCTTTCTATAGAAACAATGTAAAGGTCGCACATTTGAGAGGTAATCTACCTTGTATGTGTCATCCTTGAATTACAATTGCCATCTTGAAATGTAAAAAATTCTGCCAAACACTAAATCAAATTAAAATAAGCGGCGAACGGCTATATGGTATGTTACTTTCGCAAATGTTCAAAAATTTCATTCATTTTTATACTATTACAACCAGTTGCTACAGAGTATTATAGTTTTGTTCACCTAACGGTTGTACGTATCACCTAAAACTAAGCGAGATAGATATAAGGTAATATATGCATATATAATTGGCCAGGGTGACAAGAAAAGTTGAAATTCGGTTGACTGTCTGTCTGTCCGTCCGTCCGACGGGCCGTGCAAGCTGTAACTTGAGCAAAAATGGAGATATCTCAATGAAACTTGGTATGCGAGTTGCTTGGTACAAAAAAAAAAATCGAAGTTCGTAGATGGGCGTAATGGGACCATTGTAACGCTAACAAATCATCATTAACGGAAAACATATAAAGTGCCAGAAGTATGCACTGATTTACGATATAAGGCTGAAATTTGGATTCCAGTAACAAGGGACATGTGAAAACTTTTTTTAAGTGAACGGGGCCCCCCTCTAATAAGTCTATAATACATATCTCCTAAGCTCCTTAAGCTGCAACCACCAAATTTGCTTCGTATAAATCTTATAAGAAATTTTATCGTGTGAATTGAATGGGATTGTAACCCGCCTCACTCTCCATATAACGGTACTGTTAAAAACTACTAAAAGCGCAATAAATYAATAACTAATTACRCTAGAAACATTAAACACCACCGAGATSKTATGAGAGACCTTTACTGGAGACGATGTGAAAATAGAAGATGGGATCACAGCCCACTTGTTGGTAAAATTCTATATCTTGGGACAGGATCAACCGATTTAGACAAAATTTGGTAGGTGATATACTGTGAAAATAGATGAAATTTGATAATAACCACGCCTACTTCCCATAAAGCATAATTTTAAATTTCACCTAATTTGTTCAGTTTGCAGTACACAAATCAAGAAGCAATTAATATGTATAACGGGATGAAACTTTGCTTTTACGAATGTCTTTAGTGGGTTCCACCTTATGATTAAATTCAATAAAAACTGTTCAAGCCCCTAGGTACCGAATATTTAAACCGTGTTATAGTAAATCATAAATGGGTTAAATCGATCCAATACTTATCTTAACCCCCATATACCTAATAAAGACCATCGAACTATCGGGACTGTGTACCGCATATATCGACCAATACGGGAGTTATCTCAATGAAAATGAGAGAGCATATTTTACTCATAACAATGTAGTTTTATACCTAAAATAGATAAATTTGAGCGAAAACTTGACTTACCTACCGCTCATGTAACTAGTTTCAGGATTTTCGAAATCCGGCTGGCTTTACTATATGTATACGAGTAAGTGACATGTCAAAAGTATGCGAAATTTGGAAAACTAGATAAAATCTGGTCGACTTCCATATACCACACATAAGGTTTTTCGTTTTTCGAACAAACCTTATGTGTATATTAGTTATATATAGTAATTGCAGATATGCGACTTGGTATATCTTTTCTTCAACGCATTTTTCTTTATTCATTCTCGGTCTGTCGTATTACATACATATATTTCTGCCAGAGAACGTGCTCTTTTCTGYTAAATATTATATCTTATTATTATATTAGATTTGAATTTTGTGAGCGTTATAAAACTTCTGGTATCGAAACGTTCAGAATGTTAGAAACTGSCCTCCGTCACGAATTTTCTTTGAAAAACAGCGTCGTATAAGTGAGACAATGCTTTCCTACTCCCAGGATGCCATGAAACGTATTCTGGCGCTGATTCTTTTTTTTCGCAAAATTTTTAATAAATATTTTTCAATAACAGCGATTGGCGATTTTTATGCCAGGCTGAGCAAAGAAGGGGACTTTGGTACAACAGTTTGTAAATTCAGCCTCCATGAGGAAACATTTCCAAACGGGTTGAGGCTAATCGACTTCGCCGGGCCCCAAATATGGTTACCTGTAGTACTAGATTCCAGCATACAAAAATTCAGCAAGCTACCTGGCTGTATTCGGATCGAAAAGACGGAAGACATGTCTCCAATATTTTAAATGTGCATACGCTCCGAGATCCTAACATCGACTCGGAACATTATCTTATTGTAGCTAATATGCGCACCCGCCTCAGTGCAGCAAAAACGCACGTCAATAAACACAAGGAAGGTTCGATATCGAGAAGCTGCAATTACAACAAACAGCCGCATGATTTCCTTCTTGATTTGCACTCCTGCTCTCTGACAGGACTTKTCAGCAACTCGGTATAAGGAAAATGTGGGACGGCATTTGAAGCTTCTTAAGTACTGCTGAAAGGAACACTCCTCCAGGCTGCTGAATGGCAGTGAAAACATAACGCCAAGAGAAGGCGAACCCGATTCACCAATTGATGACAATGGAGCAGACGTTCTATGGTGGGGGTTGATGGATTGCCGGCCGAGATATGCAAATACGGCGGCGAAGAACTGGTAAGGAGCTTGCATCAGCTTCTAAGTAAACTATGGTCGAACAAAAGCATGCACAAGGATTGTTTAAGTGTGCTCTGCCCAATCTACAAAAAGGAAGATCCCACAATCTGCGCCAACTACCATGGGATAAGTCTTCTCAACATCTCATATAAGGATATAGAGCTCTAGAGCATACTGAATGAAAAATTAAAGCTTACCATTACAATTTGATTGGATTTTATCAGTGTGGAAACACTGGAAAATCTGCACTCTACCAGGTTTTCACAATGCGCTAAATCTAAGGAAAGACCGTGGAAGGAAGATCGCGTTCGACTGCACGAAAAGGAACTTCCTCTACACCGCTGTGTTCGAACTTGGTATACCCACAATGGCTGTGTAAGCTGTTGTTGAGCAACACCAAAAGCTYCATCATGTTCGAGAAGGACCTCTTCGAACCATTCGTTTCCAAGCGAGATTTTTGATAACGAGACTGCATCGTGTGACTTCTCCAATCTATTGTTGGAGATAATAGTAGGAGCTGCAGAGCTAAATTTGTAGATGAAATACCGTTGTTGGCGTACGCTGATGATATTAATGTCATTTGCCTCAACAACCRTGCCATTATTTCTACTTTTTCCAGSCTGGATAAGGAAGCGAAACGGTGGTGTTGAATGAGAACAAGACAAAATATCTTTTGTTTTCAGTAGTCGCACTCGCGAGTTGGCTCCCACGACACTGTTGACGCCATAACTTCGACGTTGTAGATAATTTCGTCTATTTCGGAACCGGCATTAACAGCAACAACAATGTCAGCCCCGAAAGAGAACGTAAACTGACTCTTGCCAACGGGTGCCATTCAGACTGAATAGGAATTGAGAAGGAAAGTCCTCTCTTGCCGAACAAAAAACAAATTTTATAATTCACTCATCATCCCCGTCCTATTATATGGTGCAGAGGYATGGAGGGTAACAACTTCTGATGAGTCGACGTTACAAGTTTTCGAGAAAAAGGTTCTGCGGAAAATTTATGATCCAAAGCGCATTGGTCACGGAAAATATCGCATTCGATGGAACGATGAGCTGTATGAGATATATGACGATATTGACATAGTTTAACGAATTCAAAGAAAGCGGCTGGATGAAAATACTCCAGCTCTAAGAGTATTCGACGCAGTACTCGCSGGGGGAAATAGGCTGGATGAAAATACGAAGTAAAAATCATCACTAATCTTTTATATATATTAAGATATCTTAATAAAATATTTGAAGATATGTTATGCCAATGTGATTTGGTGAAAAAATGTTGAACACCAGTCGCATATTACTATGTTATTAGCTAACAAATGAATACCAAGCTTTGTCCTTCCGGGAGACTTTTACCGTATATAAATTCATGTCGGTAGAATAATGGAATAATTAGTGGTAGACTTAACGTMCTTTACGAAGAATATTTTAACGGCCTCTATGATATTATGTATCAATATCTTTTTGTGAAATATGAATTTGTCTATAATTAGCGTCAGATTTTTGTGACTAGCGTTTAATATGAATGACATTGTTAGTATTGGAGTTAATGCGTAWATATATAGTATTAAGCATGTACTTYCTGGTGAAACCTTAAGTTAAGTAAAAMTGTGAATTTAATATTAAAATGTTATTGCAATCTTACATATTTATTTTGTCATCAAATTATACATTCACTTTATACTTTTATTGAATCATTGTAACAAAGAAGCGAACTATCAAACAACATCTTCATAATGTGTTAAAATGTGATTGAGATTGAACTGAATGCGAATTTATACAGTCGTAAGCACAGCTATCGCATGCTTCGAATCAGAGTTGAAACGCCTTTAACGATTTCACAAACTTTACCAAAGTGRACACGTTCAAAAATACAAATATGTTATCGTCCCTTTGAATCAATGACATGAAAGAAGTTTTTCATCAAAAATTTAGTACAAACCAAGTGCTATTGACGTATTGGTGTGTATGAATGMATACAGTCAATATATTCATGTATGCATGTACCATTAACCATTTCTGTATATATTGAAAAAGTTATAAATACTTACAAGTATGAATTATGAAAATCACAGATTGATATCACCTTCTGTTTAATTTAGTAATGACTTTCTTCTTTTAATTCTATGTCAAAATTTCCTTCGATATTGCGTTTCAATGCAATCTATTCATCTGAAATTTACCAAGTACGGAAGAGCTACGTTCGGGCGTAATTGGCAACTTAAAAGGCTCAATACCGAGTAGACATTTTCAAGTGCAAGCAAAAAATAATACGATTTTTTAGTTTAAATTTCACGCGAAAACCCATTCGTCGAAATATTTTTTTTTAGGTTGGTATGACTGTACGTGATATCTGTGCCAAATGTCACATCAAAATAATCATAAGTGTTTAACGCTTAACTTTCATAAGTGCATAAAGCGTCTTTTAGAATGAATGGAATTATTCAACGACGACATTGACGTACTTCAGCGAATTAAGAGACAGCGGCTACCCTGGCGCCATACACTTGGGAGWGGACAAGAACGATTCTTTTACATATGACTCAAGCAGCTCACGACTTTCGGTCCTTAACAAAGTATACTCTGGGTAGGCTAAGAACATCCGTTTGAAAGCGAGCTAAAGTGAGAAGGCGAAATATCTTCTGCATGGAGTTGTGTGTTGGGTTTGGAACCCGAAACGTAAAAAAACACCCCATAAGCAACATCAGCCCCGGATGAGAGCCCACTTTTGATGACGACCATGGCAAACGAAATAAGGACAACTGGAATGTCCGGTCCCGTAATTGTGAAGGTGCCGCTGCCCAGCTGGTTGATGTCCTCGTGTAAATAAAGGCTGACAWTACCGCCGTCCAAGAAATGCGATGGACGGGACAAGGACAGAGACGAGTAGGTCCTTGCGGCATTTACTACAGTGGCCATATAAAGTAGCGCTAGTTTGGTGAGGGATTCGTGGTGGGAGAGAGACTCCGTCGTCGAGCATTATCATTCACTCCGGTGAACGTCTAGCCACAATCCGCATCCAAGCGAGGTTCTTCAATATATCGCTGACTTGCGCCCACGCCCCGACGGAAGAGAAGGACGATGTGACCAAAGATGCGTTTTATGAATGCTTGGAAAGTACTTATGAGAGCTGCCCCCGCCACCATGTCAAAATCGTGCTTGGCGACTTTAACGCCAGGGTGGAAAGAAAGTATCTTTGGCACTACGGTCGGTAAATTCAGCCTCCACGAGGAAACATCCCCAAATGGGTTGAGGCTGATCGACTTCGCCGGGGCTCCGAAATATGGTTATTTGTAGTCCTAGATTCCAACATAAGAAGATACAACAAGCTACCTGGCTGTCTCCGGATCTAAAACCGCCAACCAGATCGATCATATTGTGATAGACACGTGTCCAGTGTTTTAGATGTGCATGCGCTCCGCGGTCATAACATCGACTCGAACCACTGCCGGCTTGTTACAGCCAAGATTCGCACYCGCCTCTGTGCAGCAAAAACCGCACGCCATCAAACACAAGGAAGGTTCGACGTCGAGAAGCTGCAATCACAACAGAGATCCGAACGATTTTCTACTCGGATTGCACTCCTGCTCTCTGAGGGCACTCGTCAACAACTCGGTATAAGGGAACTGTGGGACGGCATTTCAAACTCCTGCAGCAACCGAMACCATTGGTTTTCGGAAAGTCCAAAAGAACAGCTGGTATGACGAGGAGTGCCGTGTCGCAGCGGAGAGAAAACAGGCTGCCTACCTCGCAACGTTACGATCGACCACAACGCGTGCGRRGTGGGATAGATACCGAGAGTTGAAGAGGGAAGCAAGACGCATTTGCTGACAGAAAAAGAAAGAGGCCGAAATGCGTGTGTACGARAAGCTTGATAAGCTGGCCGACAGCGTTATGCTCGAAAATTCTACAAAAAAACAAAAAGAGCGGCGGCTTACAGAAGGTTTCAATACCGGTGMATACTCTTGCAGAACCCCCAAAGGTGATCTAGTCACCGATGCCCAGAGCATACTTAAATTATGGAGGGAACACTTCTCCAGCCTGCTGAAAGGCAGTGAATACACAACGGCAGGAGAAGGCTAACCTGATTCCCCAATCGATGACGATGGAGCGGACGTTCAATTGCCCGACCATGAAGAAGTTCGAATAGCAATTATCCGCCTGAACAACAACAAAGCGGCGAGGGCCGATGGAGCGCCGACCGAGCTATTCAAACACGGCGGCGAAGAACTGATAAGGAGCATGCATCAGCTTCTTTGTAAGATATGGTCGGACGAAAGCATGCCCAATGATTGGAATTTAAGTGTGTTATGTCCAATCCACAAAGAAGGAGACCCCATAATCTGCGYCAACTACCGTGGGATTAGCGTCCTCAACATCACATATAAKGTTCGAGCGTATTGTATGAACAATYAAAGYCCCCCGTCAACAAGCCGATTGGATCTTATCGGTGTGGCTTTAGACTAGCTGCAGAACTAAATAGAGAAAAGTGTACAGTTGCTTTCGTATGGGGATGATATTGATATCAGCGGCCTCTATCTTGGAACTAGCATAAACACCACCAATAATGTCAGCCTGGAAATACAACGCAGGATAACTCTTGCCAACAGGTGCTACTTCGGACTGAGAAGGCAATTGAGAAGAAAAGTTCTCTTTCGACAAACAAAAACCAAAATCTATAAGTCTAAGTGCAGAGGCTTGGACGRTGTGAACAGCGGATGAGTCGACGTTGCGAATTTTCGAGAGAAAAGTTCTGCGAAAGATTTATGGTCCTTTGCGCGTTGGCCACGACGAATATCGTATTCGATGGAACGATGAGSTGTACGAGATATATGACGACATTGACATAGTTCAGCGAATTAAAAGCTAGCCAGCGCCTTTGTCACGTCATGTTGTCCGAATGCACGAAAATACTCTAGATCTGAAAGTATTCGATGCAGTACCCGCCGGGGGAAGCAGAGGAATAGGAAGACCTCCACTCTGTTGGAAGGACCAAGTGGAGAAAGACCTGGCTTCACTTGGAATATCTAATTGGCGCCATGTAGCGAAAAGCAGAAACGACTGGCGCGGTTGTTAACCCGGCTATAATCGCATAAGCGGTGACTGCGCCAATCAAGAAGAGAGAAGCAAAATACACCCTCTTACWTTCATTCAGATAACTCACATTTATACACGAAGTTCGAAACAATTTTTAGTAGGTATGAGAAGGAGGGTAARGGAAATATTGACCCGATTCAACACATTTTTAAAATACGGACATACTATTATCAGGACAGGGTTATCTCTGCATTTCGCTTAGATTCCTCATACATTGACATGTTATTTTCGGTCAAAAGTCGACTATAAGTACTAGGGCCATCTTATTCGGTACCTATGGGCTAGGCAGCATACTTAAAAGGTACTACTCGTGCAAAGTTGTATATCATTACATTAATTGCGTCTTGAGTTATATACTGCAAAAGGAATGAAGGAATGAAATGGAATTATGTTATATGGGAAGCAGGCATGTCTCGTCTGATTTGGCAGTGTAGGATGAAAAGATTAGAAGAATGTCATACGTAGGTTTTGATTGAAACCATATCCCCTCTCATACCACTTCGGGCCTAAAATTTAATGCCTGCGGCGTGTTTGCTTATTAATTTATTGCTCTTTTAAAAGTTTTTAACAGAACTGTTATATAGGAAGTAGGCTTGGTTATCATCCGATCTTATCCACTTTCACAGTTTAATCAAGATATAATATCTTAATTTTAATTCAAATAAAAGCTTGCAKGATGGGCGGACGAACGGACGGACAAACATGCATCCGAATTTCAACCCGTCCCGTCATCGGGATGATCTATGTATATAACCCAATTTCTGTCTCGCTTAGTTTTAGCTGAAACATACTGAACAAAACTATTATATTCTGTAGCAACGTGTTGCAAGAGTATAACAAGTAGGGAAGAGCTAAGAATGGGTGTAAACTTGCAACTTTCAAARATAAAGGCCAGCTAAATACTTTTAAGTGTTGGCAAAACTTTAATTAAAAATAAATTGCGGAAATGTTCAACTTCATTGTTGGACGAAATAGGGAATAGATTACAATCAGACTTGTTATCATATCAACCTATTATGACTTACATACATATGGCATAAAAGTCGTTGGAATAACGGAAATTGTTATAAGTAGTATATGAAAGTGGGGGTAGTATTGACTTGATTTTATCTGTTTCTGTCAATACCACATATTACACTCAATACACCACAGACTAAAACATGTTCCCAGGGCCACATTAAATAGTAAAGTCAACCGGATGTTCGAAAATCCTGACATTAGTTATATAGTGCTGGTAAATTTTTCGGCCATAATCACTGTTACTATAAGTAAAATATGAATTTTCATTGAAATAACTCACATATTGCCGACATTTGCGGAATAAAGTCACCCAGAATGTCGAAAATATTTGTATTACGTATATTGATCTAAAAGAAATATTGAATCGGTTCAAGACATTTTTGACCTACAGACACACTATTGTCAGCAAAGTATAATCTCTGAATTTAAGTTCAACTATTTCTACTGGGGTCCAAATATTCGGTACCTAGGAGGTTTTCGGTTGAACTTGTACACTTTTTTTCATATAGTGACATACTTCAAAGGCATTATTCGCACATATCTTATATTAATAGCTTCTTAATTTGTACACTAGAATGTGAAAGAGTCAAATGGAATTTGATATTGTCTTATATGGAAAGTAAGAATATGTGAAGTCGGTCAGTCGGGTCCCGGTATATGTGATTTCACCAAAAAATGGTCGATCTGTCAACCAGTTTACTTACAACATCTGCTTAAGTGTGTAGTAATGAGTTGCGAATTTTACAATAGATAAAAATATCGAAGAGAGATTTTGTTCCAAATTTTGTATTTTTAACCAAATTTCGTGTGCGGAATGTTCGAAACGTTTTACGGTGATTCCAAAACACAAGCCAACGTGTTGAACAAAGCTTTAAAAGACGGTGGAGATATCGGTGAAGAAATTCCTTGTTATGGACGATCTCCGACCTGTTCAACTGATGAAAATATTAAAAAAGTGAAGGACATGCTGCTTGAAAATCTTCAGGCACGTGTTAGAGCGATGGCAAGAGATCTTGAAATCTCTCGCGAGTTTCAAATGGTTTTGGTGGATATTTAGGATATAAAACGCGTTCTTGGTCGACTCGTTCCATTAAAACTGAATTTTTTTCAAAAAAGTATGATTATGATAGAATTGAAAAGCAAAACGTGCTGTTTCGGGGTTGGACCAAAGGAATAGGGATGTTAGGTGAGTAGGGCATGCAAAGAGGTGGCCAGTGTCAGGCGGAGACTCATTGCATGCAGAATATATATTGGATATGTCGGGGTGTATTCTGGATAAGTAGAAGTTTAACCTGCTCCAATGTCCAGAACGAAGCTGCGCTAGGGTCGATCACATTTCTCGCGGCGATTCGAGCTCTTCGCCTGCGATGGGTGGTAGTTTGAACACCATTCACTGGAAGCGCGTCGGTGAAGACATTGATAGCTCTACTGTGAAGGGTGGTCAGTACCTGTCGGAAGTTAGTTGAGTTAAGTAAGGCCTCTTGATGCTTCTAGGAAGCGGTTCCGCTCCAAGCAGCTGGCTGCAAGGAGTTCATTATGCTCCTTAACTGGGAGCATAAGCGTCTCACTATGTAGCTGTTCGTTGGGAAACATCAAGAGGCATCCTGTCTTGGTCCGGAGTGCAGTGTTYTAGCAGGTCTGGAGTTTCCTCATCTGCATACCACTGTATCCAGGCTACCCTATTGGTGCGGCATAATTGAGGATCGGCCGGCCGATTGCCTTGCATACTGCCAACAACGTTTCGCGGCTTTGTACCTTGGGGATAATCGCGGTCACATGGGAAGCGAAGGAGCATAGGATATCAAAATTTACACCTTAAATGTTAGGATTATTGACAGTCTACGATAATCGTTCTCTCACAGGGAGGTTTCTGATTTTGGCCACGAACTATCTGAGCGTTTATGACGCTAAATGCTGTGGTGGTGCTGTGCACTTTTTGGAGGCCATGCATTCGGGTCCGAAGAGGCATGACCATTGAATTGAACTTTAACTCGGTCGTCATGTCTTTTCGGGTAGAGCGTTGAAAATGCTCTTAGTAAATTCTGTGAAGCCGATCCAGCTAGCTTTGTTAAAGTTAACGAAGATGCGGTTGTCCATAGAAACATAAGCGGGAAGTTTCTCAATCGAGATAATTATAGGCATATTTCATTGATTGTGAAGAATGTCGAATTGTCAGTTCCCGCAGCTCCATCCTCCAATGATCGTTTGACAGGCAGTAATGTCAAAGATCGTGATACGCGTTAAAGGCACCTAGTACCAGATGGGGTGATATCCTATAGGCAACATGTATCTGGGGGGATGTATATATTAAATATTTCAAGCTTCGACATCGCCTGACCGGATAGCTATACCCTGACGTTCTAGGGTAGTATCYCTGCGGTCGATGTATTCATCGGGAGTGGCTGCTATGTTGACTTTTTGAGCTTCTGGGGACCGTGAATGTCCTCTGTTGGCCACTCGGGGTAAGTAGCACGAGCCAGAAGGAAACGGAGAAAAACTGCAACAATGACGACAAACAAATATTAACACTTACGGCTGTCGTGGGAATTRAAAATGGAGGCCTTTGATGATGAACGGTGAGTTTACCTTTCTCGCGTTTAATATTCTCGCACTCCCATATAAACCTTCTTCTTAAGTCTAAGTGTCTAGCGTAATTTGAGGCTAAGAAATCACACTTTAATCATGAACGCCTTCTTATGAGAGATCTTCGACAATTTTATAAATATAAAATTACAAACTACCGTTAGATAAGAATATATTATAAAACACATGTTACAATAATATGATATGTTTATAGTATAAAGATATCCGCTACTTAACAGTAGTTTCCTACCGATGCCTAATTTTTGGTTGATGGCGATGTCGGTTTAAATGGCCTCTTCTTCTTAATGAAATAATGTATTTAGTAACTAATTTAGCAAATGAAAAACGTGAACAAATAACATTACAMAAATCAGTTGTTATTTCAATACGAAGGTGCGAATCGCTAACTTAATTACATAGATATGTATATGCAACTTTTCTTCAAGCAACTTGATTAAAATTTTAAACTTTATTGGAATTAAAAAAAAAAAAAAACATGGAATGGCTTCCGAAAAGAGTGCAAGGGATCGGTCAAAAACGGCCGATGCAGACGCCTATGATGATTACCATTTTCTTGGCCGTTACTGCCCGATGGCGGTATCGATTAATCGGTCTCACACTACTTATGGTATAGTTGACCAGAATAGTTTCCTTTTAGCAATTGTTACAGGACATGCGTACAAATTCGTCAAAACTGCATTGCCGAACACCGCTTTACCGACAATTAACTGACTTAAACCCAAATGTAAAGTTAGGTCAATAGATGTCTCCCTTATGCAATAAAAATATAATTTTTAGAAGTCTGCAGTCGCTACCGGCTGTTTTTCATTCTGAAAATATTATGAAATTCTTCTACTTATTCCAGCAAATAAACGTCAATTTTTGAAAACGGTAAAGCTACACTATTGAAATAATGTTTTAAAATTAGCTTACGATAAATGAAACATATATATATAAAGATAATTGGAACATACTTATACGTACTATTTTCCTATTAGGCGTGTACCAATTAGACTTATAGAAATGTTTAAAAACACTACGAAGAAATGTTAACCATGGAATGCTTAGAGCTTTTGTAGTTTTTGTCCTTCTTCTGCTGTAATATACCAAAACAAATTTCAAATTGTAAAATGTTGGTATAACAAAAAATTCTACACTTACATACTACGCTTTGGTGAATTTGTAACTATTTAATTCAATACGTTTCAATTTTTGTTTCCAATTGGATCAACTAATGCATGCTAATAGGTCCGCACTCATATTTTTAAATATTTAACCAAAAATTAATTGCATTAATTTGACATCCTTTAAGCTTTAGGTACCACAACAGTCTGCTTGAAATATTATATTAATAATATAATTAATAGTATAATAATATACAATTAAATTGATTATGTTACAATTAAAAAAGTAAAGTGAGAAGTAAGTTAAAATTTTGGCTTTGCTTAGTTTAAAAATAAAAAAACATTTATAAATAACATGAATATACACACTCAGTTACAGCACGAACTAATAGAGAATGTAATAAATGAGAACGAGTTAAGTATACATTGGAAAATTGCAAAGATCAAAATATTGTGTAACATTTCAACATTCATATAATATTAATATGTTGCTAATTTATATATAGGTCACCAAACACTCACTGACTTTCATTACTGTATTTTGTTCCGTAATTATATACATAATATGAAATATGTAAATAATTCAAAAAAGTTTATTGTGTGTAATGGGTAAATATAAAAACCATCAGCTTAAGGGACAGAAATTATTATATAGAGAAAATGAGGTCTAAACCAAAGTTGTGATCAATTTCATTCTTACTCAACGCTTATTCATATTTTAACTTAAACAAAAAAAAAAAATATCACACAAATCGCCGGCACCCTCATACTAGAAGGCTATTAAATGTTTTCAGGTGATAAAACTTTGTATTAATCAAGTAAGGAAGAGCATAATTCGGATATAACCGAATATATTATACTGTGGCTAAGAGGCAGGGAAATAGTTTCGACTCCGGGACARATTATTACCGCGAAAAGTATTTACCCTGTTGTAAATGATATAACTATGTTTAAGTTGCAGATGACTCTGCACATTGTTTGTACTATTATTTGTATCTTAATTAAGGCAATCTATAATTTTTGGTGAATATCTATACAAAGTTTTGTAAAAATACTTAAGATTTTACTTAAGTTATCGCTTCCACAGTTGGGGAACACATTGCCGAAAACTTTTAAACTAACAGTATTTAGATATGTCTAAGAAATAAAATTAATTAGAAATGGCATTAATTTGATAATTAATAGTTCACTTAAAATAATACTTATGATAATGATTTTATCGATATGAAATMGTAATAATTGAGTTTTGTTTTTCTTTTCAAGAATTCATGCAAAAATAACGCATCAAAAGGTAAGTTAGGAGGAAAAACTAATAACCAAGCTGTTTATAAAGCTAATAAATTATTTCCAGCAAAYCTTATTATCAATTAGGACATCGTAAAGTAAAGCAGAGTATATGATTTAGACTTACCATACACTGAACCTTTAACTTAAATATCGCAAATTTGAATGTACATTTTTCAAGCTAGTAAATGTCAAATATCATCATTTTGAAAACTATTTGTTTTAAGTGAAGGCAATTTTTTTATATTGCAGTTTTACTCAATATAATACTTTACTCGATATAATATCAATATTATTATTATTTGCTATACATAGTTGTAATATTTTTAAAAATAATTACAAATAGATGTAATGTAAAGTCAAGAAAATAAAGAAATATCCAATACTTTAAAGAAAAATATGAAATACAATCAAAAGACTAATGATCACCAAAAAGCGATGYAGCATGGATAGTCATGGATATTTTAATTATGTTTGATATATTGATATTTAGATTTTACGATTTCTTTGTTCACTGATAAATATGGAGGTATAATAAAAAAGAGTTTTGCTAATTTTAACTTAATCTCTGTTTGTTTTAAGGGTTTAAATGTTTTTCTATATTTTATTTCTGGCTTGACTAACTTACCGGCTACCTTTCTAATAAGAAAATTCTAGAGATTTCCGGCTCTTTGCAGTACTGATGGAAGAGAGAATCTTAGGATTCCAAGTTATGATAATTAGTAAGGTTTAATTATTATTTTATTATGTTTTCGTTAATATTTATCAGTAACCCAAATGAATTTCAGAATAATCCGTGGCACGCTTTATACTTGTATGCACACATCCATAAATGTACGTTTGTTTGTATACCATTGAATCAGGGTGTCGTAGCGCCTTSGTGTATCACCCAGTTTCAGTTTTATTAGTTTATTACGATTATTACCTTTTAATGGCACCGCTGTACAGACAAATGCTTTACAGCGGTGAGTTGACGAACTCAACAATTCACTTTTTAAAAAACAATAAACTAACATCACACCAACAATATGAGAAGTAAGCGAAATAATTTAAAACTCATATAATAACATACATATCTTTAAATGTATGTATGTATGTACTTTAAGTGGCAGTTAAAACGAATAATACGTAACGCTGTTTTATTATTTGTTTTGATTATAAAATTGTTTCCAATGGCTTAGAATTTAGTTTCAATTTGTTTATGCACCGACAGTTTTCGTCTTCTAAACTATCGTCCGAGCAAGCATAAAATCATTTACATAATTGGTGAAATTGAAGCCAAGAGATTATAGCAGCATAAGCAAAATTTTGTTAAAATGTGGACATAAGTATGCAATAAAAAATAATTAAAATTACAGAATTGCTTTGCTTATAGCTTTGTTTGATGTATTTGGCTTACTTAATAACTTTGTATAGCTATAAGTGATATGAAATATGCGTGCATGTATGACAACAGTAAAAAACTTAATGTATTATGTACTTTTATAATTAATGTTGTAGGATGTGGAAAATAATAAAACACATTTACTTAAAGATAATAGTAATCATATTACCTTTGAATCGCGAACTTCTTAAAAATGAAAAGTTGCAGAAATAATTTACTTAATATAATRCACATAAATACTCAACGAAAATAGCTATATTTATGCATACTTCTCTCAYTATACCCAATCGAAGAACTCGACTTATTGAATAAACTAACTCATAAAAAGCCTTCGCTTTTTTTTCTTATTTTAGAGTTCTTGTGTTAATGCGAGGTTCGATACAAAGTGGCGAGAGAAATCACTAACTTTCGATTTCTTACTGATTAATACAAATATTATATATAAGCCACTATTAATACTAAGTGGAACAAAACGAGGTGTATATATTTTTTAAAATCCCTCCAAATAATTTCATATCGATAGCATATTTTCTTTTAAAAATTTACTGCTTATTGGAAAATCTATACTTTGATTGGAAAGAAGAGTTGGACGTTACTATTCATAAAACTTCAAACATTGGTTTCACTGCATTGCCACCACCCATCTTTAGCGATACCTTAGGCTAGTTAGTCAAATCAAATAGTACATAATATTTTTCAAATAATTGGCGCCCGTGAAGACATTTATACATAGTTAAAGTGAATTTCAGTGAAAATTCCTCGATATGGTTTTTTTTTTTCTAGCCATAAATTAAAAAAAAATCATAAAACTGTCATAACAATAATTTGAAGACTCAAAAATAACAACCTCAGTAAAAAGCAAATAAGAATACAAAATAGCGACAACAGCATTCAGTAAGCACATCAACTAAATTATTATGTCGGCGTTTTTCATGTTATTCCAAATTAAAATTGCACTCGGACATAATTTGGAATTCCCTCTTGCCGAGTGTTTGATTGCTTGAGCGATTTCTGGTTCTCTTGCTTCTCGCTTTTCACCCCGACTTTGACTAGTAAGACTGGGTTAACACATGAGGACTTTTGTTCCTCATACATCAAAACTATAATTGATGACAAGCGGCAGGCAGCATCTGCTGTCGCAAAATTAAAAGACAATGGGCAGCGTTGCCACTGATATGTGATAAGTAAAATTGCTTTAACAAGTCTTATGGTCTTATGTAATAAGTATTAGCAACTGAAGTTTAAAATATATCTGATGTATCACTTTTAATAATTCAAAACAAATGAATTAACCTATTTACTTATTTTTGCACATAAATTTCATTTTGGACAATATATTTAAATTTTATACAAGTRAAAGGTTTTCGTACGACCACAACGAAGTCGTGTTTATGAGTTATTTAATCTGTCGCCGCTGACATCTTCAAAACTATCTTCAAGACGTCATTTTCAGACAGAAAAATTTCGCTTTCGTGTCGTGCAGCCGTTTTTGGGTTTAAAACATCATAATCAGGAAAGTCAGATATTGTCTTTTGTTGTCCTTTTCAAAAACATGACTAAATACAAAAAATAGACGATAAAATTCAAATATCTAAACATACCTAAACAAATATTAAAAATATTACTTTGGAGCCAAGCGCAATTGTAATTGTGTAAAAAATTTCAAATAAACAACAATGTTTGGCATAGATACGAACTGTTAGGAACGTGAACAATCAACACGAACAATGCCAGACCATAAGTGAAACAGTCTCTTTAGTTTTCCTCTTCGCTCCCTCGCCTGCAAAACCCTATTTTGAGCGAAAAAARTGTTTGTATGGACGCAGTCTTAGTGATAGATAGCTAGAGCATCCTTCCCATTTTGGAATTTTCTGAGAGTGACTATACGAACGATTAAAGAAATAAAAAGACTTTAACGTTTTAAAAAATAATTGAAATTTTTCCATTAATGATATGTATATACAATTTTAATCATGATTTCAAACACACAATTACATGTTATAGTTTCAGCTGCTTACACAATTTTATTAATATTTTATTTGTAGTTCCYTTACATTGGTTTATTTAAAATACATAAATTCGTTTATGCTTATAATCCTTGAAAGAGTTACCAGCAGGGCCATAACTAAAATACATATATTTAAAATTTTCAAAAGGAAAATATAAAATACATATATTCTTCAGGAGTAAAGGTAAATTTGATATTAAAATTTGTGCAAACTTATTGGAAATATTTTTTCAATAGTGCAAAGACATGAACACAATCTGAGTTCGCAGTTATCAAGACCATAAATCAATGAAGGATTTTTTTTTGCAAACTTGTAGCGATTATAAAATCTAAATGCATAATAACAACGAATAGGAAAGCTGGAAATTGTCTTCAAAACAGGATGCTGAAATAGTCTGGCAGAATTGGAGGACTCTCGCGACTTTTTATTTGAGACGTTTTCAGCTAAAAATCAATGCTCTACAACGCTTGTTTAATTTCCTGTCAGTTATGTTAAGACTTAAAAATAACCCTTTTGAAAACAATACAAGTAGTCTTATTTTTCTACTTTCATGGAAGCTTTAATTGAAATATCTTGTGGTTTCTATTCACAAATTCACTCACGTATATATAAATATACATACATATGCCAATATGTAAATATATAGATTTCTAAACTACACTTGTGTGTGCAAGCATAGTCTCAACCAGTTCTTTTATCTGTGCTAACAAATAGTTGAGTGCCAGCTCGTTTTGGGAGAGTGGTTTCTGCTTTCAGTAGAAATTTGCACGCTATTAACCAGAATATTAGCAGTCATAGGACACTCACTAAATACAAAACGCAAAAGTAGTAAAGCCTCTAGAATATATACAGTGCAGAGAACAATTCTGATATCAAAAGAGCTCATATGGAAAAGTTCAGAGAGCATTTCTATAAATTGACTCCAATGCAAAAGACGCTCATGCAAAGCTACTCAAAAATAAAACACCAAATAAAATGTTTCTGTTACTTTACTCAAGTAGTAAATCGTCAATGCACTTATCACTTGCTGAACAAAAATACACCTCACTACCGTTCYTTCAGATGGAATTGAGTGCTCTTGCCGGCAAGCCACAAACGATTAATTTTAACATGCGACAGACAGAGAGAAGTAGAAGTAAAATCATACAACCCTATAAGAAGCCACARAGTTATAAAGAGTGAATGAGGCAACGAACGTGGTGCCTTCGGCAAAAGCAGCGCGGCGTAAGATTGGGAATAACGATAGCAGCGAGACGTTGCTGCGGCTGTTGAGTGTGAAATTGCGGTTTATTTATTTTAATTTGCTTTAGATCTGCACCCCGGATTTTATGAGTGTTATTACCATGTCATTTTGAATACCTCACACAACGAAATTAAGACGAGTAATGTGAACTCCCAACCGAGCAATATATGTACATAAGTATCTACCATACATATGTATGTATGTGTGTATATTTAAAAAAAAAAAAAACATATCTTTCTATAGTTAGGTACGATAATTGTGGTTATTGTATTTGTAGTTGTAATACATAAATAGTTGTGAATATCTAATTATTCCAAAGAGAGGTATAAACGACTTTTATATGGTAATATTATATATATATATATACATATATTTCAGTGGTGCATATATCAAACCACTCACAATATACTCTTAGCGCGCTTTCATCCACCAATTTCTCTCCATGTAGCTCAATTCTCTTCCAGTTGAAATTCACATGTGCAAAAAATTGCAACATTTCCAATTAGCCTTACATTTTGTCTTCGTGCAGCTCAATTACTTACACATACGAACTAAATCCCAATCAGTTACTGAGTACTGCTACGAATATCCACTCAACTCATTCAAACGTGTTTTACTTCGTTTCAATGGGTCGCCCTATTTGTTCATACCGCTGGCCACTGTGCCGCGCTGTCCAAGTGTAGTATATCAACTATATTTGAGTGTTTTAGATCTCAGACGCGACTGCTACTTTTGAATTGTAAAGCTGCGGATTCTGTCGTTGTCGCTGCCGTTGGAGCGTAAGCGTCGCTGCTGCTGATGCCTCAAATGTGTGCATAGTCATAGCGCGTACAAAAGCGCAGATATTACCAATTACACGAATTTTTATACTCTTTTAAAAATTTCGTTTTATTATAATATTTATTATCGTAGAGCGCAGTAGTGTCTGCGGAGCGTTTAGCGATTTAGTATTTGCGCTGACGTTGTGTACCCGACGAACAACAGAAGCGTAACCAAGCATACACAAAAATAATAGCGAACCAACGATTTGATATCAAAGTGAACGAGCGAGTGCCGTGAAAGCAAAATTCGCGTCGTATTGTCTTTTAACTGTTTGTGATTATTATTACAATGCGAGCGACAATCGTCGAAACGCCATACGCCATTGTCATATATCATATATTGAATGTACGTCCAACGTTGAACGCGTAACGCTGTTGATATTAACCGTATTTGTGCAATATCATTACTATTACTATTATTATTATTACATTCATGTTTTTAATGTTATGTGTTATTATGCTCCATACTGACGTGTTGGATATTTTGTTTTTGCTGCTGTTGATTTTAACGTAATCTTTTTGCAACAAACAAAATATGCTAGACAGAAAATCTTTTCATCATATTTCAATGCATTCGTTTTAATTTTACCAATAAGTGTTATCAAAACGCGTCAAATAGTTATATTTCACAAAGGCGGTACTATAATGAATGTTATATAATAATAGTTATTAAAGTTATAATACAGAACTCTAAATGAGTACACATGTTGTATAAATCGACCGCGTTCGAGACAAAWACTACATAACTAATTTCAGCTTTCTACCAAAAGAATATTCCTAAAGTTAAAAAAAATGTGCTACTCGTAAATTAATTGCGACAAACGCAATGTAAGGATTTTTCTTAAATCCATAAGTACATATTTTGAAAATGAGTTCAATGAAAGTTGCTCGTTCATCCACATGTACCCCTGCTAAAAATCGAGGTAACAAACAACCCATAGAGCAAAAAAAAAAAAATCATACAAATTAAATAGTCGTAAAACTGACGCAATTGTAATTACAAGACATACAACACACAAAAAATACGAAGAAGAACAACAACGAAGTACCATCAGTTGCAGCAATAATTTCAAGGAGAAAAGCTGCAATTATCGGCTAACAAAGTTTCATATGAACAGCTAGACATTTGCACAATGATTTCAGTAGTCGCAAAACCACTTGCATGGAAGAAAAACTTTCGACAAATATGGTTCTCTTCGCCATAAAGCTTCTAAAAATGATCAGAATACCTGTACAGATGTGTTGGATTAAAATACGCATCTGTTACTTGGTACATAGTCTATGTTAACGATTGTGTCAAAAATGCAAATAGAACAGTAAAAAGTATTCATGACAAAACCAAATATTGTAATTTTCAAATTGCGAGAAAAGCGAGCACATTCTTCACTGATTCACATTTCTTACGRATTATTAATATTGGATATAAGATAGTAAATGAGAAAATGAGTGAATTTTTGATTTTCCTTCACTATGTAAACAGCAGCAATAACAATTACTTTTATAATATATAATTTTCATTTTGAGCTAATAATGTTAGATATTATAATATTAATAGCAATGGTAATAAAAATCTGCTTTTTGTAAATGAAAAGTGATAGATGTCAATGCCGTCGCTAAGAAATCAATTTTGTGTATTGTCGCATATGCCAAAGTGAACGTGAAGAAGTGTTGTGTTTTGGGTTTTATTCCCATGATATCAGTTAATTTTTTCAAAATTGCATAGAGGAAAATTGGAAAATTTTAAATACTCAAACACGAAATAAATACAAGTGCATAACAAGAATAAATGTTAAACACAATACATACAAGATAAATACATCAAATAAGCTTTAGAAAAGAAAATAATAAAATAAGAAACAACCGCGATATAATATACATATATATATTCTTCCCTTAAAAGGTAAACGCATTTTTATTTTGAGTTCAACTACACTTTCATTTACTCATTAGAGCTTCCATCAGAGACATTATATATTTATTTTGACTATTTTTCAAATTTATCTAGAAGTATATTTTTTACTAATTGATTATTAATCACATTAGCTTTATTTGTTTACGTCTAATCCTTAATGATCTTTAACACTAACAAATGCTACGTAATATCTCTCTATACTTCTGACAATATTTCTATTTGTTTTATACTTTCTTTCCTCTAATATCATTTTGGTATCTTCAATGAGTAAAGAAAAATGGTAGCCATAATGCTGTTATTATCTGATCTTCAACAATGTAGTTTACTATCTTTACAAATTTGTTCGCCGACTGATTATTACTGCCATTATAAATGAAAACATTTGATAAGTGGCACAATTTCTTCTATTACATCGGAYATATTATATTACCTTGTTTCAAAGATTCCGTTTACAAAGAAAATTCATTTGATGAAACTAGATTACAACCATCATGGTAAGACTCGGATTAAATTCACTCATTTTACCAAGTCATGCTGGAAAAGGGTACTGCTTCTTTGGTATTCTTGTCAATATTGTTTAATTTTATAGTTCTACACAAGAATGATATATTTCCTTTTTTGCAATGTTTTTTGAAAATCTGTTTATCAGTAATTTTTTAAAATTAAATTTCACTTAATTTACTTCTTTAATTTTTGGTTTACTTCAATGAAAGCTTAAGTTAAAATACGGTTATCTCATATTCAAGAACACAAATTCGTAAAAGAATGATCCATTAATCGGTAGCTGTTCCCAATGTTTTGTTAAACTAAAATTATTAATGAATTTCAATAAGTACAATGAAAGAATTTAGCATAAACTATCAGCAAAAATAAACAAATTTAAAGACCGGACGCGCGAGGCAACAAAATAATGTGCAATGTCAAAATTTGTTTTTGATAGTATGCTACCGAAGTATCCACAGTTTCAGCCATTTATCAGTTCACATTTAACTTCAACCTCACAAAATTCGTCATCAGCAGCTGTTGCCGCCGCCCTCGCCGCCGCCGCAGCTTCCTCAACGGCTTCCGTTAATACCTTAGCCAACAGCTTTAACAACAACAACGGCATTAACTCCAACAATCACCATAGCGGTAGTCACATATCATCTGTTGCCGTCCACTCATCGTCTTTATCACCATCGACGTCCAGCCTCAATATTAGCAGCAGTCATTTAAACCAGTCGTCCAACTCACCGGTGTCCTCGTCTTCGCCGTCGTCAACTACTTTCGGAGCCCTTTCAAGTCAACAACAGCAATTGCAGCAAAACCACCAACACCACCATCAGCAACAACAACATCACAACCAATATTCTTTGTCGGCCGCCTTGCATTTACAACAGCAGCAACAACAATTACATATAAATAAATTAGCTGCCGCTGCCGCAGCAGTCAGTTCCCAAAGTGGTAACGGTCTGGGTCACACTCACAGCATTCAACAGCAACAGCAATTGTCCCATCAGCAATTGTTACTCACACCCCCCTCTGGAACTAACTCCCAAGCAGGAGATAGCAGTTGCTCACCGTCGCCCTCAGCCACATCATCTTCGCTGCATCGCAGTATCAGCGATCACTCACCCACCGCCGCGTCCGCCGTTGCTGTTGCATCCGCTGCAGCCGCTAGCACTGTAGCAGCAGCCGCAGCCGCCGCCGCCGCTGCCTCATCTTTTGCAATACCCACCAATAAAATGTATCCATACGTATCAAATCACCCATCATCGCACGGCATCTCTGGCATGCCGGGTTTTTCCGGACTGGAGGACAAATCATGCAGGTGAGTAGCAATATTCAGCAGGTTTATAACAATAGAAATTTTGCGGTGTATGTAATTAATTCGGCAATCTACAAATAAGGAAAAAATCTCAATAATAGGATCCTTTTATAGTTACAAAATATCAATCTCCTTTACTCTGACGAAATAGTCGATCTTAAAATCCGATTATAGCATCTAGGGTTTCTAAGCYTATTATTTAAATCTAATAGCTTTAAGTGGGGACAAATCTAGGCAGATRTGTCTAAGAAAAGCCCGTAATAAACCTAATTAATCGTTCGGGGGTGGCTTATTAATCATGGTATCTTAAAACTATACCCATATAAGTGAAAAAGCTTATATTTGCTCTAAAGAGAAACGCTGAGGAGTTTAATAAAAAAAGTTTATACACATTTCTCCAAAAAAAAAATAATAATAATAAGGCTGAAAAAGTTCCGACGGAGTCGAGATTTAACAATGAAATTTCTAAGTGAACAAAGTGGAAATTCTTTAAGGTATCTCATGTGTTGTAAAGATACTTACCGTAAAAAAAAAGAACCTTTTTGCTTTTGTATATCTTTTTTTGTATATCTTTTTTGAGAGTAACCGAACATAGTAAGATAATCGATTAGAAAAATACGATAGGTGTAGTGGATATTGTTGTAGCAGTACTCGGGTTTTATGAATATACTCATGGCTTTGTCAAACAGACGGAAGGTCRAATGCTTGGAGTTCTCCTTTTCATATGGAATTATTACCTAATGTAATCATGAACCTAATAATAAGATTTTTAACCGCATATACTTATGAAGTAAATAATAGAACACGGGTGATCGTGTTCGTAACGGATAGACATATGCAGATTATCTACCTAAATTAGTACGATAATTAGAGCA
The DNA here is from genome assembly GCF_001853355.1 of Bactrocera latifrons. Taxonomy (NCBI): domain Eukaryota; kingdom Metazoa; phylum Arthropoda; class Insecta; order Diptera; family Tephritidae; genus Bactrocera; species Bactrocera latifrons. The sequence goes on along the minus strand of NW_017534764.1, from coordinate 484,209 downwards.
TAACTGCAAACAAAAACGTCATTACTGCCAAAACTCTGTATACAAACAGGAGCAATGTATTGCAATGGATGGCAATTATGGCCAATTTGTAAGCACAGCACCTTTTCTTTTAAATAGTGCTGGAACTAAGTTAACCATAACGAAATATCTGAATTGGACTCCATAGAAAAATTCGCACGCACATTGACCTTAACCTATTTGCATACATACCATACATTTAACGCGCAAAAGCCATTATCTTAACCGAATGCTATTGAAATTGTTTAAAGAAAACTAAGTGAAAAGAAAACATGCAAAAAGCCGCTAACTTTTGGCAGTAGGTGGCATTAGAATATGACAGTATTTGGCCTCTTGTGATTTTTGATAAATTGTGTTTTTTCTTTAACAGCAGGTACACAGACAGTATCATGAACAGTTACCAATCAATGAGTGCACCCGCCTCTGCATCTAGTTTTGCGCAGTTTTATCAACATGCCGCTGCTGCGTCAGCAGCTTCTGCAGGTGCTGTTGGTGTTGATTCGCTCGGAAACGCTTGCACGCAGCCGTCATCTGGCGTTTTATCCACAGGTGGCGCTGGTCAGAGTATTGCAGATTTGCCAAGATATCCATGGATGACTTTAACAGGTAAAATTTGTTATTTTACATATTAAGTTAGAGAAATTTCAAAAATTTAAGTTGGTCATGCTTTTTCATCCTTATTCAAGTTATTTCCTTTGTATGGTATATACCATATAATATATAAGTTGAAAACATGCGAGCTTATACTCTTTGAATTTATTAGGTGGAGACATATTTTCAGGTATTGATAAATTAATCGATATTACATTTAAAAATGTTGAAAGTGACTTAAGAGTTTCATGCTGATGTTACCTATTAAATTATGCAATAAGTCAAAGCTTAGAGTAAAATTTTTTTTAAGTAAATAGTCCGACTAATATAGATGATCCACTGTCAGCTGGAACATCATATTTTCTTATATGTCTAAATAGCTGTATATTATATTTGTCATACTATCATATGTAATATATGGGAGCTGGGGTTATTCGTGGACCGATTTTGGCAATTTTGATTCAACCAATATGTAATAGCCTATCTAATCGATGCCAGTTGTTGTCATTGTCAAAGCCTCTGCRCCATATAACAGGACGRGAATTATGAGTGGCTCACAGAGTTTGGTTTTTGTTCGTCGAGAGAGGACTTTTTCTTCTCAGTTGCCTACTCAGTCCGATGTAGCACCTGCTGTCAAGAATTATGCTAATTTGAATTTCCAGACTGCCATTGTTGGTGGTATTTACACTGGTTCCAAGATAGACGAAATTATCTACGACTTCAAAGTTATGACTGTTTAGTCGCGAAGTCGCGAGTGCGACGACTGTTTATTTGATGACAACAGATATTTCGTCTTGCCCTCGTTCACTRCCAGATCCATCTGCTTTGTTTCCTTGTTCAGGCTGAAGAAAACAGAACTAACGGCGCGGGTGTTGAGGCCGATGATGTAAATATCGCTAGCAGCTGTTCACTCTTATAGAAGATTTTACCTTCTCGGTTTAGTTCTGCAGTCGAATTATTTCCTCCAGAAAAAGATTGAAAAAGTCATACGAACGTGAATAGCTTTGTCTGAAACCTTGTTTGGTATCGAAAGGCTCAGAGAGGTCCTTCCCGATCCTGAGGGAGCTTTTGATGTTGCTCAACGTCAGTTTACACAGCCGTATTAGTTTTGCGGCGATACCGAATTCAGACATCTCGGCTTACAGGCTTTAAAATTTCAATCGTTGGGCATGTTTTCGTCCGACTATATATTACAAAGAAGATGATGCATGCTCCTTATCAGTTCTTCGCCGCCATGTTTGAATAGCTCGGCCAGCGATCCATCTGCCCCCGCTGCTTTGTTGTTCTTCAGACTGGTAATTGCTTTTCGAAACTCTTCATGGTAGGGCAATGGAACGTCTCTCCATCGTCATAGATGTGGGAATCGGGTTCGCCTTCTCCTGGCATTGTACTTCAACTGTCATTCAACAGACTGGAGAAGTTTACCGTCAATAATTTTAGTTTGCTCTGCCCATCGGTCACTAGATCACCTTTGGGGGTTCTACAAGAGTATATTCCGGTCCTGAAACCTTATGTTAGCCACCGCATCTTTTCAYAGAATTTTCGAGCATTACCTCTGTTTATACTCACGCATGCCGACCTCTTTCTTTTTCTGTCTGCAAATACGTCTCGCTTCCCTCATTAACTTTTGGTATCTATGTATGGATGGAATCATGTGTAAAAATTCACGCAAGTGAGGAAAGCTCTCTGATAGTCATTCACTTGGGAGTGGCCAGAAATGATTATTTAACATATGGCTCAAGCAGCTCACGACTTCCGGTCCTTGACCAAGTTTCCTCTGGGTAGCCTACGAGCATCCGTTTGAATGCGAGCTAAAGTGAGAAGGCGAAGCATGCCCTACTTAGGGTTGTACGCTGGGCTTGGGAGCCTTCACGTAAAAAACGCACCCAATGAAAAGAACCGCAAGCCTAAGTACATAAATCAAGAAGCAATTAATATATCAAAACAAAACATTGCGCGAAATCACTTTTGTGAATGCCACACTGTGATCAAAAGTTAAGTTAAGTCAAATTGAACTAAAACTGTTCAAGTCCATAGGTATCAAAAATATCTGACAATGTTTGAGCTATTTATTTAAACTTCAGGGATAATCCTTATTTATCAATGGTATGTCTGTATGTCAAAAATGGGTATAAAAATAAACAGATTTTTGATTTTCTGGGTGACTTTATACCACATATATAAGCTAATATGTCAGTTATCTCAATGAAAATGATTTTGTTCATAACGGTGTATCTTTTTAAATAAAATAGATAACTTTGAGGGAAAATTTTACCTAGTCCTAATATAACTAATATCAGAGTTTTCAAACATCCGGCTGATTTTACTCTATATGATTGGTTTATTAGTGTATCATATTAATAGTATGTGGTATTGGGAATAATAGATAAAATGGGTTCGCTACTAACCTCACTTCCATATACTACATATTATGATTTTCGTTTTTCTAACAGACCTTGCGTGTCTGTCAGTATAGTATGAGTTATATGTATATATCATATGTATATATAAAATTTCTTGGATTTCGATCGTCTGGTTGACGTTTTCACCTTAAAGAATTTCCATGGCTTTGATTSTTGAAAGTTGCAAGAATATAAAATTTTGTTAATAAAATTGAGGGAAAATGAGTTCCTGGATATATCTTAATTAAAAGGGTAAAATAAATTAAAACGCTCTAGACTTTCGTTCAAATATCCAACTTATACTAGTAATAATCCTGCCAGTTTATTTCATGTTCGGTATGTACATAGAGACCGGCGGAAGTATCTTAATGAAATAAGTGAGTATAGTATAATTTAGCGCCGAAATTGGTGAAATCGGTATATATATTACATATGCCGCATGTGGCAGTTTAATAGATTTTCACCTGTCTTTCTCCCTTCATATCGGACATGTCGAACGCACGAATATAGTTATCTGAATTGATTTTGAGTAGTGAATTCAATGTAGACATTAGGGATCTTAAACGAAATAGCTTATTATCTCTATAAAAATTTGGATGTAGTACATAGCTTTAGTTTAAATTATTAGCAAAATGATTGCTATAAGCTTACAATATGATATAAATATCAAAGTTCCCACGAAATTTCAAATTATGCAATTTGCAAACATAGCAAAAATTTGCTTACATTAAAACGCTCTGTATATTTAAAACGAAATATGCGAATAGAGCCCAATATTCGCCTAATTTAAATTACTAATTTTTTATAAGGGATCTGCATATAAACTGTGTCGTATTCAAATTTTACATATACATATACATCTGTATATTCGTTCGGTATGATTGTGGAATTAAATTTTTTCACAATGCATATCTCAACGCTTAGCTGCTTTGTCGAATGTTACTCAATACATATCACGTTTGAGTTTGGGAGTGATCATTGCATCCATACATATGTATCTCCTAAACTCATGCCGGTCGATCGACACGATCGTCTGCACGCATGTCCATTCCATAAACTGTTCAACTGCCCATTCAGGCTTATTTTCATGGCAATTGTCTCAATTTAAATTGTACCTTTATAGTCTTGTAGTATATAAACAATAGATGAATGGCATCGTTATTGCCAATTTACGTACAATTCATAATGGCTCCTTCCGACCATGTCTATTCTTCAGTCGTACATTCTCTTCACTCTACTGTTACTGATACCCGCGAAAGTTCGATACTATTAAATATTTCGAGTGTTTAGATAATCATAAAGAAATGATACCAGCAATAGTTTATTTAAAACTGTGGGTGTGGCGGCTTTTGAAATATCTGGCTATTCTGGCACTTGTTTATTCTGTTGCGCTTTCATGTTCTTGGATCTCTATTAGTATTTGCTCTTGTGATTAGTTATTTAAATTTCGTCAAGGTTATAACTCTTTGCTCTTTGCCATGAATGTTTGTACGTGTATGTGAAAACTCGTGAGTATTTTAATAAGTGGAGACTTTCTAAATGGAATTTTTTTGAGGTTGATTGAGAGCAAGAATAAATAACTTATTATTCAAAATATGATTCAAACGTGTATTATGTGTTGTTACATGAAGTGTGCGAGTGTATAATTATTTTCTGTCAGTTAATTACACAACTGACTGCATTTTTACTGATAAATGTGAAATATTTATTTCTGCAATTACTAATAATTCACATTTCTTCGGTTGGCTGATAACCAACTAGGCAGAAATGTACATACGTATGTCCATATGTAGATTTATGTATGTTTATACTTTTGCAACATGATGCTCAGAAACTTGGTACCTGTATTCCCTGTCTAAAAAGTGAACCACGCTCACAAAACTCTATTAAAAGACAACAAATAAATTGTAATAACTGAGCTTCGAAATAAGATTAATATTTTTATTTGGTATAAGAAATTAAATTAGAGAAGAAATATCTGCAATTTTTAAAATTAAAAAAGAAATGGTCGCGGTGCTGCCCTCTAAAACTTTAATTCACATATCTCCTAAATCGTTAAACCTAATAATACACCGACTGTGTAAAAATTGAATCGATAGATAACCACCCACCCCTAATAACGATTTTCTTAGAAACTACTAAATGCATCATAAACATTAAATTTTACTTACGAGATACCTAACATTTAAAAGATTTTGAAACTTCCGTCTAATGGTATACTATTAGATGCGGTCAAATTTAAGATATCTTAGTAAAATTAACGTAAAGCATTGAAACTCACTATACTTAGATCAATTTATCAACAAATACTTGTATCTAATCATATTAGTAAATTCGCATTAACTAAAACATTAGTTCTTACTGAATATGAATTAGTATTTAACTTTGTTTATATTCGAAACAATAAGTCATAGAACATCAAAAAGATCATCACCGATATTAAATCCACTAAAGGCGAACCAATTTTAACCATAAATATGTCCTTACGGGATATTTTATCAAGCACGGATCACTGCTACTGGGCTTGGCTCCATATCCATATACATATGTTTGTACGCAAGCATTCGCATACCGGAATTCAGATACATCTTCTTCTTCTTGATTGGCGTAGTCACCGCTTACGCGATTATAGC
>NW_017534764.1:465988-477350 GCF_001853355.1 Bactrocera latifrons | reverse complement strand
TATGCGATATTGAGGAGGCTTATCCCACGGTAGTTGGCGCAGATTGTGGGGTCTCCTTTTTTGAGGATTGGGCATAGCACACTTAAATTCCAATCAGATACATACATGTACATATAACTTCAGATGCATTTATTGTATTGTACAATCTTGTCTACCTCTTTATATGTAGTAGTTGAAGCGAAAAAGTAATTAGCATATGAGGAATAATGCAGCTAATAAATATTACAAAAGCAAAATGTATTTATGTATCAGATATCAGATTTATCAAAGTATTTTATTTTAAACTAAAACTTAAATATTCGCTTCAATATTAACACACTGCATTCTCTCCTTTGGCGAAAGCAATTGTGAAATTTCGAAATATTTAGAATTATGGTTTTGTCAAGCGTTCTCATACGCTATAGTCGGAACTCATTTGCTTCCTCTTCGTAATTGCTCAAATAACATATTCAAATGTAAGATGCTCACACACTTCTATGACAAGTACGGAGAGATACCATGATGCCTCCATCTCTTTTATTCTTGATGTACTGCAGTCAGCATTAGTAATGTGGCTAAGTCCTTGTTACACAAAATTTGATTTTTAAAATTATTGTAAGATATAGAATGCAAATGTAAGACGGTATGTTTACTGTTTCCACATTGTCATCGCTCATCTTAATATTTGTGAAGCATAAGTTTATCAAATTGATAAACTTGTTTTCAATAAAATTTCCTTCCATCCTTCATACTTTCTTTAAACAAAAATACTGTAATCGCAACATTAGTGGTGCTAGTTGTTAGTAAGGAAACCTAAAATAGATAAGAAACAAATTGTACAATTAAGATAATATTATACCTCTGCATATAATTCAAACTGAAGCCTTCCAATTGTTATAACCTCTAATTACCTTATATTGCCAATTATTTCGTAGAGAGTATAAAAATTAGGTATATATATCTGTGAGATATATACTTTCTAGTGTTCATGGAAAATGTTGAGGGATATATAAAGATTTTCAACTGATATCGGAGTTGGGTATAAGCTTTGAGATTTCCTAAAAGAAGCTAAACCAGCATCTACTTAACTATATCTATATTTTTATAATAAAAGATCGGAGATTTATTATATGACATTCTCACTCCTCACGACATGGTTCTCAAATTGACTTTTGTTATACACTTTGCACACGTACAAATACATTCCAATCGTGAAGGTCAACATAATAATTACCTAGCGTGAAGTTAGAAGTGTTTTAATCAGTTTTTGGTATTTTCAAAGGGTCAATGCTAACGTATTGAAAATTTTAACGTATGTGCGGTATTGTCGGCACATCCAAGGCCACTCATATTTTTTAAGCAAATTTTATTACCTAAATGTGTAAAAAAATTAAATTTTTACTGAGATCATGTGTTTTTTACTTTTCAGATTGGATGGGAAGCCCCTTTGAGAGAGTCGTCTGCGCAGACTTTAATGGTAAGTATTCAATATGTTCTTTTATAATTTAACGGTGAAAAAAAATTCTTTGAGTACAGTGATTAAGTCGGCCTTTTAACTTATTATGTGTTTAATAGCTAAACGGTTTTCATCAACGTTACGGGCATCACGTGTAAATACTCTTTTACAAACTTTTGTCATTGCATGCATGCATCTGCACATACCTTTCCAATGTGATTATTCTGAATGTGATCTTTTTTTCTTTGGAACCGTTTACGTCAATTTTAGAAATTTAGAAATTTATTTAGAAAAAAATAAAACATAAAATGAAAAAAAAAACGAAAAAGCCAATCGTGCAATTACTAAAACAACAAAACAAAACCAACTTTTCCCCCTTAAATTATCATTATGTAAACATAAAAACCAAGGAAGGAAGGGAACATTTGATACTCTAGCAACTTAAGAACCAAACCCCGGGGAATTCCTTCTGGTGGTAAAAACAAACCTTATATTAAAATATGTTGAGAAAGAATTAAACTTATTGTTATTGGATATTGCTAAGGTTATCTTGAATTTCAAGAAATTTTTCATATATATACAACACACGCACTACCGACCTATTCTTCATAAGGTTTTTTTTAAAAAAAAAACTAACATCTTTATAAAAAGAATAAACGATTTGGGGGTATCATGGACACGATGTTATTTATTTTTGCCAATACCTTATACTATTAACATGCCACATACTCATAAAATGGGTTTCAGTTATCTCGCATACCATCCAATTAATGTGGAGTAAAGCCAGCTGGATGTTCTAAAATCGCGAGTAACAGTTATATGGGGCTTAGGTCAGTTTTAGCTCAATTTTATTCATTTTAAGATACACTATTAAGATTGAAACACGCTCTCCCATTTTCATTGATACAATTCACATTTTGACAAATATATGCCGATATAAAGTCACCCGAAAGTGCGAAAATTTTTGTATCAGGTATGGTATATGTGAGCTAAGGTTAGAATTGACCCGATTCAACTCATTTTTCACATATAGAAATACTGAAAGGAAAGTATTACCTCTGCGTTTCAATTTAATGTCTCACATGTTGACCAATTTATGCGTAAAAAGTCAAGAATAATGGGGTTCAAATAATCGGTACCTATGGGCTGAACAGGATTATGAGATTTGAACCATTTTTAATTATGAGGAGGTCACTTCAAAAACATTATTCCCACATAGGAGTATAGATTGTTTATCGATTAGTATTAGGTGAGTCCCGAGATGTGGATTTTCATCTGAAAGTGGGTGGTGTCACGTCCATCATGCAATTTTAACCCCAACTCTTAAAAGTATAAAGCTCTTTCATTTCATCCCAAGTGTACAAGTTGTCTCTGTCGTATTCAGTTGTTGATTTATAGCATTATCCGATGGCTCTTTATAAGTTTCCACTAACGGACGTTTTGTGGACGTGGTAGGCGTTCAATATGATCAATTTACGAACACGTCATCACTTTTTTAGTCACTTTACTAGGAAGTTTTCACAAAAGACGGACAGACGAACAGACAGAGTCAGTCGGATTTCAACTTCTCTCGCCATCCTGATCATTTATATATATAACCGTTAACCTATCTCCATTAGTTTTAAGTGATACAAACAACTGTTAGATGAGCAAAATTATTGTACTCTGTAGCAACATATTGCAAAATTATACGTATGATGTTACACTGAATGAAAATTTAGCTGTAAAATCGAAATAAGTCTTTCACATTGGAATTCACACATTCATAACTTAGACCTCAACGGACGGCAGATAATATTTAATATACTTATTACTTGAAATGAGCCTATTCATTCTGCTAAAACACCGACTTCATCATTAACTCTTTCATCGCTGGTAATGGTTGTAGCATGTCGATCAAATTTCAGTGTCGCTTTATATATGGGTAATTCGATGACTAGCTACAGGGAAAAGGAGGCGCAATATTTGGCTACGTTAATGGTAAAATGCAATACTTGGAATGGTAGGAAAGAATATTTGAGAAGGATCACAACAAAATAACAAAATTCGAACAGCGGATTCCAGCAGATTTTTGTTTGCTTGTTCTACTTTGCAAGATTAAATCTCAGAACAAGCAATTTGAGAACGTGATTTCACGCCGTTGCTTGTGGGCATTGATATACTGACGGGGAGTTTAGTGTATTTTATCGGTCTTCTTAGCGTCACAGTAGCTTTTTAAATCGCCAGATCGTGCGCTTGGTTAGTTACAACTCGTTTGAAATTTCAGATGTTAAGGCGTTTTTTAGTAATAAAAAGTAACTACTGAACTTTGACGGTAAACGACGGTACATACCACATATCGAAAATATATAAAATCTATATATATAATTTGCATAGGCATTCATACATAGTTGATATAATATATATCAAAATAATTCCAAAATAATGAGCGAAAATAGTTTTATCAAAAACGCATAAAATTCATAATCTGAGAATGTTAAGCTTACGATAAGGGAGTACGGTTTACTGAAGTTTTGAAAGCATATTTTTTGAGTAAATATATGTAAACGTTGTACCTTGATTAAACAAAAATAAACTATTATCACTAAACATATGTGGAAAAAAACCGCGAATAATAAAGTAGACACAGACACAAGATAATTAACGTTCACAAATACAACATTTTTTCTACATTCTTCTTCAAATAGACCATAACAATCACAATAAATCGAATTTGTCATTAGCGACATTCTGTTTGATATATAGGATTCTAAAATAAATAACAATAAAACATTAATATTATTCAAGAGACATGATTTTAGTGACACCTAAACAGTCATTAAAATTTACCAAGATCATCATTTGCTTTATATTTTTAACAACACTGCTATAATCGATGTGTTGTCGTTGCCATCATCAAAATTCTAAACATCAGATTCGTACTCATACGCTTAAACCGTAAATAGCTCATAAAACGATCGTAAAAGTAATATACGCTGTGCCATTGAACATTTTGTCGCTTTTAGATGATCTGTTCAATTTCGTTCGTTCTACCCTACGGCAATTAAATTAATGCCGTAAAAGTAGTTAGCGGAAACAAGAACATAATGTTATACATACATATATGCGAATGCTAAAAGAAAGAGGCGCCAGAGGGCTTGTTGACCACTTTAAAAATGTTTTATTAAACATTATTAACAAATGTTGTAATGTTATTTGTAAAGAGTAGTAGGTCTTTTAAATGGTCTTTCAGCATTTTAACACCTATAATATACTGTGGTCATATTCTACTCAATACATATATATGTATATGCTAATGTCCAATTTAAACCTGCGTCACAAATGAATTCGGCAGTAATCTAAATCTTACTTTAGGAAACATCATTTTACCGCTGAGAAGATTGACATTTGTTACTGTAAACGGCAATTTTTTAATAAAAAATCTATACTGAACGTTCAAAATAAACCTTTCAGACTCTTCCAACATGTTTCTACAGAGTATAATAATTTTGTTCACCTAATGGTTGTGTGCAATACCTGAAATAAGAGACAGGTATATTTAAAGCTATATATCAATATAAATAATCAAAATTACGACTTTCATTTCAAGTGACTGTCTATTTGTCCGATTGTCGGTGCTACGATAACTTGAGAACAAATTGAGATATGTAAATTAAACTTGGTACAAGTGATTCTAGCGTAATCGGAATACGGTCACGCCCACAAAACTCCAATTGAGTACCTATAAAACGCCATAGCTAAGTTCTTAATTAAGATTATCTAGAACTATGGATTGCTGCGACACCTGAGGGATAAAAATGTTGTAAAATGTGGGGTGCCGATATCCATCTTGGTGATCCTATTTTACATTGTGAAAATAGATGCAATTTGACTACAACAACGCCTACTTCTCGTATAGTAAAATTTTTCATTCCATATGATATCCTTTTCAGAGGACAAATCAAGTACCAATGATCATATACGGATAAAACTTTGCACAAATAGTACCTTTAAAGTATGCCATCTCGAGTCAAAATCGAATTATAACTGTTCTAGTCCAGATTTTAGTCTCTAGTGTATCTTTGTATCTAAAATGGTTAAAATCGGGAGAATGATTTGCTTTATCCCATGTAGCTTATAGCCCTTCCTTACTTTTTTTACATACTTWGATTATTACTATTGGTACTCAGAACACATGCCAAAGGCAAAAACTGCAACAATGGCACCTCAATCTGTCGTGCCCACCAACTACCAGTAATTCCCGATAAGCGCCATGCGTATAAATATTCTACATGCACGCTATCATTCTTGATGCAACAAATTACGTTAAAATAATAATGAAGGCGATGTTCAGTATTTGTAATCGAATGAGGTAGACCTATTTCACCCGTAAAAAGCACGTAGGACAACAATAAATAGTGGTGATTGCAAAATCATTAAAACTCACATCTTACTAAATATAATATATATATAGAAAGAAGAAGTATATATTCTCTCAATTTTAAATAAGTAAAGGTATAGGAAATGATAATAACATTTTGAATTTTCTATTATAATAACTAAGGGATTGGAAAATAGCACTCATTACTAAGCGACGCGGTTAAGAGCGTTTGATAGATTAAAATTATTCAATAATATTTATACACATACATATATATTCTTCCATTTTCTTAATCAAAACTTACTGTACTAGGTTACATTCTGTTAAGCTAGCTAAAATACTGACCGATAGATGTGTGACTGATACATGCATTATTTAGTGGGGCTGACGAAAGTTTATTGTCGTATATGATATGGGGGTTATGAAACGTTACGGACCGATTTCACTAAATCTCGATACTACAAGACCAAAAGACCTATGCTAATAAAACAATTATATAAATGTATAATATATTCATCAAATATGTGGTCACCGTCAACACTACAAAGAGAAATATAACTATAATAATATGTTTTTTTGTTAAACCCTTTACCTATGGGGCTTAAAAGAAAGCAAACTTGAACTTATGGTTGCAACGATGAACATGACGATGATAATAAAAATTCACTCAATTTTCTCAGAGTCCTAAGAAACCTGTGCACTAAGTTTCACCAATAAGTCTAAATTTTTACTCAAGTTTCGRTAGGGCAGACAAACAGATAATCAATTCTCCTCGTGCTTTCCATATTGGTGCAGTCGACATATGTAATGGCCGAATATTGGTGTTTAGACAACAGTCTTCTATAAACGTAGCTTTAAACTTGCTAGACAGTGTTGTTTCCCATGGATTACTTAACGTTTGTGGGTTAAAGGATGAAAGGATGATTTATGGTAATCGCCTAGGATCCAATATAGTGTGTGGTTTAGTTGATACATACATTCATACTTATATGATACATATATTCAAGTGTTGATATTCATAACATACATTGTTTTAATATGTGAAATATTGGGATATGTTGCAAATGTGGGAAGCAATTACGATGTGCTGAGCATATACGTTTACAATCGATGGTGGTTGCACATGTTGTTAATATGCTGCGGTTTTAACAAAGGAAATTTATATGTAGAAGTTTAACTTTGAAAGTATTTTGAAAGGGTTAAGTTACCTTCAGACAGTTTTAAATTAGAATTAGCTGAGATGTATGTATCCCTCTTCTCTCTTTCTGTGTTTCTCAGCAGCTCTCTTCTGTATTCCTTTCATACATTCACATCTCGTCTCCGATGCACCCGAGTTTTTGTCGCTGATTTTCGCAGCCAGTTTCAATAAAGCGTTCATTACACTCGACAATGTGCTTCCAACCACGATGCCGAAAATAAATGTTGTACGAATACTCGTATGTATAATACTTATATATGTACATATATACTACTATAGCCTACCTATAGTTTGGGTATCTCGTCACAGATCACCACAAGTGTGGATAGTTAAATTATCTCGACTGCAAATGCAATGCGATACAATTATGTTTACCCAAATTACTTTATGTAAATATCAAAATGATCAAGATTCTCGTGTTCATATATGTATGTATTAAAAAGTAATTGACATTTTGCGTGATTTGCTGCATTTTTACATCATGTAAAAGCAGTAAAATGTAAATAACAGCAAAGGCGAACGAACTTTAATTTTCGGCACAGTTTTGTTTTGCATAAGAAAATTATTTAATATTTTTTTGATTCTTGTTGTATTGCATTTTAATGTGGAAAGTAATCATTATGTGCAATTAATGCAAAAGTAATTGACATTTTGCGTGATTTGCTGCATTTTTACATCATGTAAAAGCAGTAAAATATAAATAACAGCAAAGGCGAACGAACTTTAATTTTCGGCACAGTTTTGTTTTGCATAAGAAAATTATTTAATATTTTATATTTTTGATTCTTGTTGTATTGCATTTTAATGTGGAAAGTAATCATTATGTGCAATTAATGCAAATGACGTTCTCATTTTTTATGATTGGCTTTAAACACATAAATTAAATAAACATTTAAACATATATTTCGCAAAGTTATGAGGTAAAGTTATCTATAATTTGGAAGAACGATTTCCAAATTAAAGTTGACTCTAAACACTTTGAAATGGGTTGGTTACTGCTTTTGACAGCTTATTGATTATATGGACTATATGTTCAACACAAACCATATATGTATAAATGTATCTATTAATGTTTAGAACAGCAAGTATATACAAACGCCGTGTATATTATTGTTGAGTAAATTTTCTACCCTTGAGAGAGTATTTTTTCAGAAATGTGAAAGTACTAGTAGCGGCTGGCATAGCAATGACGGTAGTATATGGCTTAGTCGGTGTGCGAAATCATCACCGCCACTCCTCCCATATATTATTTTTCCACCTTTCTTTGTTTATATCAGATTTGTCGATTTTCATTTGCTATTTACTTATTTTTGTAGATTTGTTTAATTTTTGTCCAATTGGAAAAAAATATTTTTGCCTATACGAAGAAGTATTAAAATTTATTGCGGATATTTTATCTTACCACCCCTTGTAACTGCTAATATCATGTTACCCAAAACTGCAGTCAAATCAGAACAGCCACACAATTGCTTAGAACTTAGTAAAGACTCTACGGGCGAATATCTGCGATTAATAATTTTTGTTCTCTCAAAATGTTGTTATAGAGATTTTTTTACCTAAATGCTGTTGTAGTACTTAACTAATCAATATATATATAAATAGATATATACATAAATGACTGAGTACAGTGTTATATATGTATGTATACCTAAATGATGAAAATGATGCGGCGAGTTGATTTTAATGGGACTCGCTTTCCGTCCGTCTATATGTGCGGTAAAGCGATAAATGACAGATAAGTGTGCCATGATCACGCCTATAAAGTTGGCAGGGTAATTTTTATATAACATAGCTCACAAGCCACTAAAGTTAACTTTTTGGGAACACTCTCTTTTAGCATTGAATGCGATCAGACAAGAACCATACTCATATCTCAAATAAACTACTAAAAATGTACAAAATAAATATGTCAGAAGAATTAAATTTGGCATTTTAAATGGCAAGGAATAGGTGTTTAAAGTATGGTGTAAAACTGTATAATGGGCGGGCACCACCTACTTTTAGACGAAATTTCTTAGATTTACTTGACCAATATTAACGAAAATTTGTGTAGTATTTTATTTTAATATCCTTGAATCAGACTACATATATTATCATGCAACTATAAAATTATCGAACAAATATTTTCGCAAGTCCTTTAACGTCCATTGCCCATAAATTGCAGATATCAAACCATAAATTGTTAAGTCCTTATATACCGAATACATGGATATGCACTTAGCCTATTACTGATAATATTGATCAATTAGTGAGTTTAGTTAGTATATAAAACAAGGTTAAAATGAAAAGGGTAGTTCGCTTAGCTCAATATAGCTGATATAAAAATCTTCGATCTTCCGTTTGACTTTATAAAGTAGTTGAGTTATCTTTGTTGTAGTTGAGAGCATCTTTTTCTGATACTAACCTAAAAATTGTTGAAATAGTATATATGTACATAATAAGGGATTTTCAAAATATCGCTAGACAATATGGCATATAATATATATTGGTCAATACATTTATAATACATTTTAGAAAAAATATGGCAGCGTATATTACTTGGTATAAGTAATAGTTTCATACTGGAATAACAATTTATCAGAATAACAGATATTTTTTTGAAATTGCGTAGATATACTTTCATAAGCATAATGTAAGTAACAACAGTTTATTGAAATCGGTCAACCCCATGATCTAAACTTCATACCGCTCATATATAGAGGCTTTGATTCTTGTGATTTTGAGAGAATAAAATGTTCGGTTATACCGAATTCTTATATCACGGTTATGTAGAAAATTACTAAAATTATGATAACTTACTGAATGAACGAGCCACAAGTATTAAATTTTACAAACGGGAGGGTAGGGAAGGGTTTTATAGGATATAGCTTAAAATTGGACAATAAGCGTTGTTCCACTCATCTTAAGATGAAATCCTATATATCAGGAACTACTTGACTGATTTCAAGGAAAGATATAAGGTTACCCAAACATTCCCATTAGATACGTTAAAGTTCACTTACAATATTCAAACGTAACATCAATGAAGTTATCAGAATCACACTGTGCGCAGTAAGCGCCCTCAAGGTATTTCATTTTACGTTTAAAAATTGTCGAAATCGAACTATAACTTTTATTGCAAATGGCTAAAAGCAGGTCAATAGTTCCCTTAGCTCCCATATATCTTATATAACTATTTTCGAACATCTGGTTCACTTTATATCGCATCTATCTATAGTAAAAATATAAAAAAATATAGTTTGAAAATGTGCTTTTCACAAAACTATTTCGGCTTAAAAAAAGTCGTTCCGTAATATTTTTCAGAGAGAAAGCTGGCTTTGATTCGGAAGCATCTGGCAAATAATACATATTATTAGCCGAGCTTCCGTCTTATTTTGCACAGTTTGTTTTCTGTTGTGACTAGTCATTAGTAATGAAGCGTGACAAAACAAAATTATATTTACTATTCCCTAAACGCCCACTCCCCCAAAACACAAAATCATAAGGACATAAGCGAACAATGCAAAAACAACAAGTATACATGTGACTGACACGATTAACGTAGCAGAAAATGAAAGTTTATGCATTCACAGCCAAGCGTAACAGCAGCAGCAAATTGTGAATACTCTTAGAATTCTTAGTTCACGCTGAAAAATGATATGAGCAGAATGAAAAAAGAGAACCAGAATGTCAACAATAGCTGTTACCTTTTGCGCCACGAAATATTAACCCTGACGATATAAAGGCGATGTGCTGGTAGGTAGTCAATTTTGTATATAGAGATGAATGTTGTTACTGTAAATGGTGACGGAGGCTTAAATATCATGTGGTATACGTAGAATTTATGTTTATTAAATTTATTTAAATTTAATCAGTAAGATGCACATAATGTGTCTGTAATGCCTTATTAACATTTCAGCCATCGCGCAATCTTCTCCTTCATTCTTGCCATAATTTTGGTGGTTGCAGTAGAACCGAAGAAAACCGGTTTGGCTTGTCCTTTTAGTAGCAACCATAGCCAAAATGGTCTTTGTGTTTGTAAATTTCTGGCACCATAAATAAGGGTGTGTTGATGTATACCAATATATATACATATATGTATATACTTTAATGTAATGGTGTACACTAATTTCTGATCATCCTTCTTTTTATACTCCGCAACAAAGTTGCTAAAGAGAGTATTATAGTTTTGTTCACATAACGGTTGTTTGTAAGTCCTAARCCTCAAAGAGTCAGATATAGGATTATATATATCAAAGTGATCAGGGTGACGAGTAGAGTTGAAATCCGGATGTCTGTCTGTCCGTCCGTCCGTGCAAGCTGTAACTTGAGTAAAAATTTAGATATCATGATGAAACTTGGTACACATATTTCTTGGCTCCATAAGAAG
>NW_017534764.1:410160-465532 GCF_001853355.1 Bactrocera latifrons | reverse complement strand
GGTATATAATATTTTCTTAACACCCTGATGACATGTACCAAATATGGGTGAAATCGGTTCACAACCACGCCTCAAATCTCGATTATCCCTTTGTTATGCGGGAGTATAAAATGTTCGGTGACACCCGAACTTAGCCCTTCCTTACTTGTTTAATTATAAATTTACAGTATATTTCCTTTCAAAGTGAAACGAAGCTAAGCACAACTTTTACGACACAAATATTTTAATGAAAATTATTGTCAAAACAGTTCCATTTGTATTAGATTTAAAATTATGTACGAGCAATACATGAAGTTGAAAATTAGAGCTACAGAAGAAGATAATTGTGCTTTATCGCTAAATTTTCCTAGATCCTAATGAAAGAAATCTATATTTCGATATCCTTTCGGGTATTCCTTTTGGCATGTTACATATAAATATAGAATATCGACATCAACAACTTATATTTATCCTAACAAATGTATTAAATGAATTCATAAAGAAAATTCATTATATGTATTCATTATTTAAGCAATACATATACATATATATATATATGTATGTTAGTATCTACGCTTCTAACAAATGATAGAAAATCACAATATCGGTCAGTAACCCATATTCTACTCTTGCAAAATGTTGCTACAGAGTATAATAGTTTTGTTCGCCTAACGGTAGTAGGTATTATTAAAAACTAATGAGGATAGATATATGGTAATATATATATAAAATATCAAGATGACGAAACGAGTTGAAACCCAGGTGACCATCCATTCGTGTAAGCTATAACTTGTATAAAAATAGAGAACTTGGTATGCGCGTTCCATAGTAAAAAGGGTGGACGTAACGAACCACTACCACGTCCACAAAACGCATTTAACCGAAACCTATAAAAGCCATAACTAAGCACTAATTTAAGATATAAACGTCTAATTTGGCACAGGGGGTCACAGTTGTAAAGGAAACCTGTGTGGAAAAGGTTTTGAAAAAGTGAGCATAGATCCGCCCTCTAATAAGTTTAATGTAAATATCTCCTAAGCCAATAAAGCTATAACAACCAAATTGTTCAAAACTACTTAATGCGCAATAAATCGATAACTTACTAAGCCAGAGACAGTAAGTTTTATGAGAGCCGGTGTGAAGATTGAATGATGGGTGTGGCACCCTCCGCTTTTTGGTGAAATCACATTTATTGGGACCCGATTAACTGATTTCGACTAAATTTAGTAGGTGGCATACCTCTCATACTTTAATATTACTGTTCGAAAATCGGTGAAATHGCACTTTAACTTCTTACTTTCCACATAACACAATTTTAAATTATATTTGATTCATTCACTTTCCAGTACATGCTAAATAAATAAGTTATTGATATAACACTACCTTATAACCTAAAATTGCGCAAATTCAACCAAAACCGTTCAAGCCCCTAGGCAAAGAATACGCGGACGTCAGTATCTATAGAAGTATATAGTATAGATAACCCTTTTCAGACAATAGTAACGCTGTGTAAAAAGAAATGTTGAATCGGGTCAATACTTCCCTTTTCCCACATATACCTATTATACTATTTTTCGATCTTCCGGGTGACTTTATTCCATATGATTGGTGAACGTATGTGAGGTACCTTAATGAAACCCAGAGAACATTATTTTAGTATGTGGCATGATAACGTTAATATAAAATCGGGTTAATACTACATCAACTCCCATATTATAAATATAAAAATTTTCGTTTTTCTAACAAACCTTATGTGTCTCGAGTTGTATATAGTATATCTATATACAAAGTTCCGATCCTCTGGTTGACGTTTTACACCTTAAAGTATTTTCATGGCTTGAACTTCGCTCTTCCTTACTTGTTAATTTCTATTACCGTCAATGCTTGCAGAATAAATAGATTTGGGCTGTTTACGTTTTTATGATGCCACATTGATAAAGTCTTTAACATTACAAATGTTGGTAAACGTTTTCGGTAAGTCCGTTTAAGCGAACTAGTGGTCCCATACGGGTTTTGCCTTTTTCATAGCAAATGAATAATGACCTGTTATAAATAAGGTGTTGCCTTTTACAACTCAATTATAAGCTTTGGTCATAAAATACGGTGATTAACTTTTATAATGCTGCTGTGCTTTGTACGTTATATGCACGATCATGCTATGTGTTCTGGGCTGTAATTATACTTATATATGTTGTTGTGGTGCTTAAGTTGGAATATAAAACATCAAAAAGTGGTTGTTAAAGTGGCAAATTATGTTTTTATTTTTGTGAATTTCTTATATGTTTAAAAAACGGAGGCAAAGGACTTGAGTTCAATTACTACGTCATAAAATTTCAACTTATACGACTATATAAAACATGGTCTAATTAGTTATATGCAGTTGCATAGTTGAAGAAAAATTAGAAAATTCTTAAAAATTTCAAGTTTGCTTGATCTAGCACCTTCACTCAAAAAAATTAAGTAATTTTTGTACTTCATTGGTTAGAAACATGGTGAAAATTTTACTTACTGTATATCATAAAAGTTATAAAGCATTTTGTATATTTTGTGTCTTGTCCGGAAAATAAAATAATTGAAAAACAAAAAGAGAAGATCTTATGAAAAATCCATGCTTTCATTTTAAAAATTATGTTTATTCTATGCATTATCTACCGTAATCAGTGTCTTGTTACTAACCATTCGGTTGTTACTTATAAATACGTTCAATTATTATATGGATTATGCTATGCATTCTTGTCTCACAAAATGTTATTATTCTTATCCAATTTTGGCATTTTTTATTTTTCCACACTTGCCAGACAGGCAACTGTTTATTTAAAAAAAAGGTGCTTCCCGGATGGCATGTTGAAAGCACAATGTAAACATTATTTTACACAAAAGCATTGTGTAGAAGATATTGCTTATGGTACGAATACAAAAATATATGGCACAATGTTATTATTGTCCACATGTACCGAATAATTTGTTACACTTTGAATTAAAGTTAAGGTTTTTTCGCCCATTTAGATTTCAAACATATTCTATCTACATTCTAGTGTAAAGGCAATCGTAAATAAATTTTATAATATAAACATGTTAGAGTTTGAATTGGTCTGAAAGAAACCCGTAAAAGACAAAACGGCACCGTAGTTTATTAAAATGGGAATGTTTTTAAGTATGTATTTCTTATCCAACTCACAGCGAAATTATTAAAAGACAATATATTAAGTACTAAGCTTATGTTTAACCGAATATTCTATGCTCTCGAAGTTTTAACGGATAGTATTCTAGAAGAAAAAAGCGTTAATATATAACCTCAAACAACGAGGCTAAATTTAATATTTTGTGTATATAAAGAAAACATCACCCAAGAGATCGGAAATCATTATATTAGAAATATGAAGTTTATACAGTTCTCGAAAATTTGTATGATTAATTTCATTAAAATATTACACATATTCACCAAAACCAACGGTTTAAAATAAATAGAAATCAATACATCGGGTATATGGAAGTAAGGACGCAGTGGTATATCAATCGGATAATCCAGATATTCCGATGTATCCGGTATAAAGTCAACTGTACGAACGGAAATTTCGTACCGGTACAAGGGAAAGTGTATTATTTAAAAAAATATATGAAATATTGGCATCATTATGATTCATTACATTAAATCAATTATGACATTAAATCAATTATTTTAAATTCTTATTTTGGAGTTTCGTCTGCTATTTTTACCTTCTTATGGTGTCAAACAGCCACTCGGATTTCCTTCGCGTCTTCATGGTCATTTATATATACATAGACCTATATCTATCTCGATAAGTTTTGATTTTAGTTAGTCTTTTCGACAACTGTTACTTGATTTTATCTCAGTATGGTTTACCATTTACTAATTTACCGACTAACTCGGGAACCACGTTTGCAAATCACGCACATTTGTTACCAAAGTCATAGTTCGGTTCACGCGATGGTCTAGCAGAGTCCGTGATTCGGTAACCATTTTTTTTACCACATTTACTCTAGTTGATAATGCGTATTCTCAGATACGCCGTTCAGGGCGCTATTACTGCTGTGGAGTATAGATCGAAAAAGATCCGAATGAATCCAACCGYAATAATTGAAGCTGCGTAAACTTCGCTTTATGAAATATTTGCGGAGGTAAAAATTCCACTCATAGAAGTGTTGAAGCGGAAAGATCATCAAGCAATCAATTTATTGAGGGAAACTTTTAGTGAGCGCTTTATCTTACATCGTAGGCCTTTAAAGAGAATATTCGGCGCAGTTGCTGCAAAAATGGTCGAAATCATTTCTAAAACAATGGCAAACACTATTTGTAAAATGCCTATATTTGTAAAATACCTAAATTAAGGGCAATTACATTAATTTACTTGTACGCATTTTATTCTTTCTTCTTGTTAACTACATGTTCAAAACATCCTTTATTATATTCTGCAGCAACATGTTGCGAGAGTATAAAAATTACAAATGCGCAAATTTTTAATGTTTCTTGAACACTTTAGTCAGCCTAAAACGAATATATCAAAGTTTTTTGTTTAAATACTTCTTTATTTGCCTCTTAAACGTTATTTTTACCTTCGGATCGTTAAATATTGAACAGTTGGTTGATTTTAAGTATGCTAATAAAAAGTCAGAAAATCACAGCACTGAAGGTACAAAAGTAAAACAATTATAAGTACAAGGTTTTATATGGCTTAGTGTATTTTCTCAGTCAAAAGTAATAAAACTAAATAAAATTATACATTCTTGCAAATTCTGTATAAAAATAGTAATGTAATTATAAATAGCTTAGAAGTGGACATTTGTAAGTTTAATGCATGATTAAGCTTAAGTAATAAAAGGTTTTTATACAGAGGTATTTTAATATTTTAAATTTTTAATGGTCAATTGTTTAAAACAATATTCAGTCATCCGAAAACTTTATAGAAACAATCTCAAACGATTTGATTTGTGCCCATGGTTATCAGACCGCGCAATGTGGAAAACTGATATGGAATTGAGTAAATAAGTTGATTTTAAAATTTTTAAACGATTGCGGATTCTGGTTTGTTACCTCCTTCGTATATATAATTAATGGATTGGAGAAGATTTTCGAAGTATTCCATAAATAAAAATAAATAATATTTTCATTACACACTCAAAGGTTGAATGTTCATCGATAGACTTTCAAAAAATATTTCACGATTTAAAGTTGATTGATCCAGAATATCCGAAAAATCGTTTTCAAAGTAGAACTTTTCGTGCACTTTGTTGTCATAATAATCATCTACCTGTGCTCGCTATTCGTCGAATTGTTGAAAATTTGGAGCGTACAATTTCTTTCCGTAATGTTCAAGTGCTAAAATTATGCAGGGAACACCTTCTGAATGGCAGTGGAAGCATAACACCAGCAGTTGGTGAATTCGATTTCGTCGATTTGAAACCAGAATCAAAACCAACAACGACCTCTGCCTCGAAATCCAACACAGAATAAGTCCTGTTAAGAGGTGTTACTTCGAACTGAGTAGCAATTGAGAAGTTAAGTCCTCTCTCGACAAACAAAAACCAAACGGTATAAGTCACTCATTMTTACCATCCTGCTATATGGAATAAAGGCATGGACGTCGGCACTACAAGTACGGAAAATATTGCTGCCTTTCAGGCTAGTGTTGTTGAAAACCTCGATTTACCTATTTCAAGACATTTTGAGGAACTGGGACTTAGAGAAAGGTTCTGGGCTAGCAGATCTTTAAAATTGTTCTCGCTCCGGAACTGAAATCAGTGAACCGCCGTCAACGTCGTTAATTTCCTGACCTTGCCTAGGAATTTGGAATAGGTAACATTTTTTTTTAATAAAATCATTTCCTCCGATGAGGCTTCCTTTTATCTGAGTGGTGTGGTAAATAAACAAAACTGCTGATTCTGGTGCAAATAAAATTTAGAATTTTTCATGAACAACCATTACATTCACCTAAGTTGGCAGTTTGGTGTGGTTTTTGGCCTGGTGTGTTCGTCGGTCCGTACTTCTTTTTATGGGTTATTTACAATTTGGAGTATTTTTTTTTTTTTTGTTGAAAAGAAATCAAATCATTCTTTTTATGTTTAACTACAACAATCAGCTATCGAACACAATTAATTTGGTCGTTAGTTAACAATTTTTAATATAATTGTAAATTATTATTATATAGACTAAACGATTTGAACTAATTGAAAATTTCAACAAAAAAAAAAATTGAAGATAATGAAATATTTTTGTAATGGCTGATTGCAACGGCATCAAGCAGTTCTGAAATTTAAGCAATTTTAACATTTTATCGAAGAACTTCGAGACTCGAACCCAAAAGCAGGCAACACATTACTATACATACATATATATAAATTGAATTTTACAACTCACCATAGCTGCTATACTCAACACTTTAATATTCATGGAGAGCACAGCGCATGACTAAACAGAAGATGGAAAAGAGCGCTTTGCACCTCCCAATGAGCATTCATTTGTTGTCATGACAACAGTACACCATTGTTGTCTCTACCTGACCGCTAACCAATATCGATAGAGCAGCCATATTGGATTCCATTGCCGCTGCTCAGCTCTTACCTTCATAGTCACGGTAAATTCATGTGGCCCTCCACTATTATTTAGTCATCTAATTTTGTTTGCTCTGGTACTACCCTGCATACTTTCCAGTGCAGTGGCCTATCTCTTTTTCACGTATGTACATAATTGTTGTGATTTTAATCGTGTCCGCCTTACTCCCTCTCTGATAGAAATCAACCGTATTATTTCTCTGAAGCATTTACATCATGAAATAATTGTATGTATGATAGAAAAAAGCAAAATTACATTTGTTAATTTTTATAGTTGTCTGCATGCAGTTTGTCGAGATAATGGATTATTATAAATACAAATACATACGAAGTATATTTAAACAAATATATGTACTTACGATTTTATTACGTACATACATACATATATTACTTAATTAACCGTTATGGTTTAAATAAATCAGTAAACAAGTAAATTTTTAAATTTAACTTCTGCAAAAAACATATATGCAGTAATTTATAGGCATTTCATTATAATACTTCATAAACAGATTTTTTTTTCTTAAAAAAACTGTTTCTAACATATTGTACACTTATGACTCACTACTGGATAAATAGTTCATAATGATTGGATTCTAAAAGCACCTGAACTCAAGTCTCTACAAAATATTCTTATTAAAGTATGACAAGTGCTTTGTAAATTTTTTGGAAGAAATATGAAGTTGCCTCGTATATTAAATTTTTAATTTTTTTGGAAAGCTTTGAGGAATACGCTAAGAAACGAACTTATTTGTTATTGCGAAATAAGAATTATTAACAAGTTTTAACTCGCTGACGTTACCTCGTGTATCATGTATATAAATAGCATTCAATTTCAAAGCGACGAGCATTAAACTTTGAATACGTGAATTGAGATGAAAATATTTCAAATTTGGGAATCTGAAATATAAGAGTACTCATTACTTCGTCAGTTTTGCTCCAATCCAATCAAACAACCAAAATCCTTTGTATAGCCATTGCGATGACTTTTTCACAATAATTATGTTTCAAAATTATAAGCTAAAGGTGATTTTTCGTATAACTTAAATATTTTTATAACACCATATATGTGGTAAATCTTTCACGACTTTGAGTTGCTTCTAAATTGTGSAATATCTATAAAGGCGATTTGTACTTTATATATTTATATTAAAAAATATAAGACATTTGCCTCGTTTAAGTGAATACATTTGTTTATAATTCGGCTAATTGTGCAAAAAAACCCACAGTTTTAACTTGTTTTATATGGTCCCTTTATAGCGCCTGTCAATCCACAAATCGCCATTGTCTTTAAAGGGTTTTAGCTAAGTGGACTGAAATGAAATTTTGCCTGTTTTTAAATCCATGTGAATATTATATACATTACGTTCACAGTAAAATCATACTCTTTAAAACTTCTGTTTTACTTTTCACTGCCCGGAAAAGACTTGAATCCAAACAAACAAAAATCCTTAAATATTTAAAGCATGAAGGTACGCACACATCGTCTTTTCGGGGAAAAACAAATGAAGGCATAGGGATGCTTACCTGGAATGTAAAAAAATGCAGACGCAAGTAAAAAGTGAGATTTGAAGCAACTTCTACCAGCGAAATACAAAACAATTTGTACATAAAAATATTTTGATTTCCTAAACATAAACAGTGAACTGCGCGTACATCGCGGCATACCGCTCATCTGCTTAAGGTATAAACCGACGTGAAATGTCAACGGCTAAACAATAAGTGCACTAACTCGGTAAAAAATTCGCACAGGTAGCGTGCATAATTGAAAGCAGTAAGAGGTAAAAAAGTAAAAAATGTGAAAAAACTGAAAATACTCAAATATGTCCAACCATAAATACAAGAACAAAAAAATAAAGAAGCAAAGCAGGTGGTCGCCCTACTTGACGCATTAAGCTGTAGAATACACTCACTGTTCAGAAAGATTCACAGCGCATTCGAAACAAATGAGATCTACAARCTGAAGCACAGCAGTACATCAGCAAAACAAACAAACAACACCCGAATAGCTAGACCATGGTTGGCAAAGACCTGCTGAGCAGAATGCTAGGGTTGTTACCCTTTAGCTACGCCAATAGCAACAGTTAAGTAGAAAGTTTACCAAAAATGTAAACGGAAACTCTCTGAACGTGTTGGATTGATGAAAAAAAAGTTAAAAAAATAGTTACTTACCATAGCAATGGCTCATTTCATGGCATATTTGTTGAAGGAGTTAGGAGGTTCATATGAAATGTCTAATGCAACTGTTTAAGTTGTGTCTTACAAAACCAAAAATCCGTAAGAAAGTTTTAAATGTGTCACCAGTCCTCTAAAAAATTACCACAAATGCTAGCTACTATATATTCTTTTTTAATTTCAAAGTTTAAAGAATATTGGAAAAGCGTTTAACATTTGTTGATGTTTAGAAATTGTAGTATGCAAGTAAACGACCCTAAAGGAAAGCATCTCACACTCTAACTATAACCAGATATGCACGAATTTCGTACTTTAGTATTCACTTAGCAAAATAATTAACATTACATTAAACTAAAGCACCTACTGGATTTGAAATTTAAAATATTAGTTTAACAAGAGAATAGTAATAATTAATAGCTTACAAATTGACAACAGTTTCATGAAAAATGTGAAACAAAAACTTTAGCAAAACTCGTGGAAGAGGCACCTATTAAAATGTTATTAATATATTTCTGCTTGTATCACTATGAATAAGCTTAAAAACAAGTGATACAAAAATAAATCTAAAAGAAAATATTATTTATGTAAAGTTAAATAAAATGTATAGTTTTCAGAGAAATATGAAGTAGATGTAATAAAATTTGTGCATATAACAAATTTTGCATCTTTCAGTAATTTATATTCATTGCGTAAATTTTAGGTCCGAATGGTTGTCCACGTCGTCGTGGTCGTCAAACATATACACGATTTCAAACACTTGAGTTGGAGAAGGAATTCCATTTTAATCACTATCTAACCCGCCGACGACGAATTGAAATCGCCCATGCACTTTGTCTTACTGAGCGTCAGATAAAAATATGGTTTCAGAATCGACGCATGAAATTGAAGAAGGAACTACGTGCCGTAAAAGAAATCAACGAACAGGTGAGTATGGTAATTTAATTACCATAAAACATAATCATAGAAAATTGTATAATAAATTTAACATGTAAAATAGTAAATAATTATATTAAGAAATTAATAAGAATTTTAGCTTAGCTTAAAATATTATCACCAATTAAAAATTTTAAGAATGGACCAGAATTATAATAGTAATATGACAAAAAAATATATACTATATTTTAATTTCTTCTTTTTACATTCCTCGTGTGCCCTTTCTATACTATATTATACAAAATAAATTTGAATTTATGTTATTTTACAGGCTCGTCGCGACCGCGAAGAGCAAGAAAAAATGAAAGCTCAAGAGTCCATGAAATCCGCCCAGCAAAATGTTAACAAACAGGTGCAACAACAGCAACAGCAACAGCAGCAACAACAACAACAGCACCAGCAACAGCAACAGGATCATCATTCGATCATTGCACACAATCCAGGGCATTTGCATCACTCCGTCATTGGTCAGAATGATCTTAAATTAGGTTTGGGAATGGGTGTTGGTTCGGGAGTGGGAGTGGGAGTGGGCGTTAGCGGTGGTATCGGCGGTAATTTAGGCATGATGAGTGCGCTCGAAAAGAGCAATCATGATTTGCTCAAGGCTGTAAGTAAAGTTACTTCGTAAATTCGTAAACACAAAAGCATTAATAGCGAACGCAAACATAGCCTATGGGAGAGCAGTTGTTGCATATATGGCTAATATGTATATGCCACAATAATATGTGGTCAATGGTCAATGGGATTATGCTCGACAGAAAAGGAATAACACAAATACTAAACAAAAGATGATAACTTAAATACGTAAAACATTTTACTTAGTAAATTAGTTACATAAGCCTGAAAACTATAAATTTATATATACTATACTTAAACCTAAAGTATCACATCAGATATTTATATGTATCTGCATAAATAACTATATATACAAATATATACTATATATATATAACACATCAGTACATGCATGCATATTATAAGTAAGGTGTTTAAATTTATACACATACAGACACTTAAGCTTGTTAAATATTGAAGAAAAGAGCAAAAGAGATATGCGATCACCAGAGCGCAGTTAGTCAAAAAACAAAAAAAAACATGGTAAGAGAACAGATCATTTAAATTTTTATAAATGGAATTAATGATAATTAGCCATGGTGATAAATTATTGGTATTTCCACAAAATAACTAAAATTTTAGGCGAATGTTTAATCAACCAGCAACTTATTAGTTACATTCTGTCGACTCCCTATGATATTTCATATTCCAATAAATAAATTAAATTATATTTTTGCAAAAGTTTCTCTCCAATGCCATAACTTAGTGATAATGAATTGGTTAAGTAATATAAAAATTTTTACTAAATTGTATTTTGTAATATAATGCATATTCTTTGCAATTACAATCTCATTAATGATAAAAACAACATATTTGGTAAGTATAGCTATGCGATATTTAAAAAATACATTGTTGACTGCGTTGGTCTGCAGCATTGGCAGGACCATGATTACCAAAATGAAACAAACAAGAAAACTTAGAAACTAGTATACATTTTAGCCAGTGACTAAATATAAAACTTAGAACTTTGCTTAAAAAATTTTACAAGAAAAACATCTAGCTACACAAAATAATTATAAGGTAGCTGGATACTATGTTTCATAAACATATGTAGCAATTTAAAATTTTTCTTTCCTACAGAAATAACACAGTTACATACATATATACGATAAATAAAGCTATGTATTATACTGCAACTCCACTTAAATGATTAATTGGGTGAAGATGCAGCAGTAAGTGTGTTAATAATGTAGTATCAAAACAATACGAAATGCAAGTGGTTAGCAAGGAATGACTCAATATACGTATTAGATTTAAGCCCATTATAAATGTACTGTTTGCATACAAATATATTATTTACTAAAATAATAATATAGAATAAAACACAAAGCCACTGTATTAATCGTCTTACCAATAGTTGAAACTAAAATTTGCAAAATAAATTAATTAATAAGTGTAATATACGTAACAGAATTAAGTTGATCGAGGAAACACTTATATTATATTTGTAACAAGAAGAGCAACAAAGCCTCCATTACGTTGAATTGCGTTATGTGATTTAAATAATATATGAGCACACATACATATATGACTCATTGAAACTAACTGATTTGATTGATTCCACAGCAATTTACACACGATCGGAATTTGTGTAAGAAAATACTAATTAACTGAGCCATCACCTTTTACTATGTTACGGACTTTGCAACTTCATAATTATTAATTGTAATCATATACGATTATTTCCTATTACTTTTGATACTTTTTATCTCATATGTATATAAGAAAAACTGGGTATACTACATGGGCTGCATACTTTTCTTCCATTTTTATATTGCTTTAACTAACTGTAATTGAAATATGTTCACTTATTTGATTATATAAATAATTCGTGTTACTTTTAAATTTGTTTTCTGTTAAGTTTAGTATTTTGAAGGTATCTTGAAAGTCTTAATTACCTTTAAATGATAGGATACCACCAAAATTAGTTTTGTTAACTAATTGTTACACGATTTGTAAAATTGTATATTTTTCTTTGTGAGATAGAAATGATACAGTCAGAAATCGTTTGATTCAATGAAAGAAATGAGTGCAAGTATATGCATTTAAGAAAATATATATTTAAAAAAATAACCTGCTTTTCATTTTTCTTTCTGTTTATTAATTTAGTTTTTACAGATTAGTTTCTTATTTATCAAACATTATAATGAATTACAACTATAAAATTTTTTTTACCATTTATATAATGTCTTAATACGATTTACATTTAATGTATAAAGACATGCTTGCTTATCTAACTTATCAATTTAGCATTGTTTTAAACCAGATGAAGAAGATCCGAAACTATAAAAGTGCTCTTTAAATATTTTTAAAGGATTTTGAAATGACATTATTTTATTATTCCACATACAGAGCACTGGTTGCGGGGAAATAGAAATATAATTTGTAATGCAGAAACACACATATTGAAAAATTACGAAGATAATCTGTTTGTTTATATGTACACTCCTACCTTAATAATAGAAAAGGCGAATATTTTGATTAAGGTAAAAAACATGAACTTACAAAATTATGAATAAATGCATTAATGCATAGTTCCGCTCGCTTAGATAATTTTTAAATAAGTATAAGAACCATAAACAGGGTATACTAAGATTAATCAGCGTAACCCGCTGAGTTAATGTCGCTATGTCGTCTGCCCGTCTGTTTGTCTGTATATAAGCATACTAGTCCTTCAGTTTTTGAAATATTGATAAAAAAAAATTTGTATGTCCTTTTCTCCCCACAAAACTGCTAATTTATCGAAACCGTTGATGTCGGGCCGCTATAGCATATAACTGCCACACTCTTTTATATTTGTGAAGGATATTTTATGTAGATTTGGTGCAACCGAAGTAAATAAATGTTCATAAGAAATGAAAATTTTTATATTTTTTAAAAAATATTTCTTCAGTCTTATAAAGTTTTCAAATTCATTTTGTATAATAAACGGATTTTTTTATAAATCTTAAGCAAATATGTGAATATTTAACATTACTTTAGATTGTTATGTGTTAAACACAGTGCATCATACCAAAAAGAGAAATCCTGTTTTTCTCCCAATATGTTCCACAGACTATATTTCACTTGTCCAATATGCCTTGGATTGCAACAACACAATTTATCACAATTCTCGTTCAAAGAAATTCGTGAAAGTAGTAAATATAAAGCGGTTTTTGACCTAGAAAATCGTGTAATTGGAAATACCATCATATCCTTTTTTCCAGGCTCAGTTGAGGAATATATGATATATTATTTTCCATTATAATGCTAATAATAATAATATGCATAATACCAACAATAATATTATGAATTAAAGCCAAGTTTGATGAATATATTTCGTCAACATATATTTAAACAGAAGACCTTGCTATTTACGAAAAATTATTAGATGTAAATTATCGCTGAATGGTGATTTGCTCTGAAGTTAATATTTCTAATTGAAATATTGATCATGTTTTAGTTRTTTTCTTCTATTCGATTAGTGAGAAATGCGGTTTTCACTAACTTATTTTTGGAGCAAACATCGATTTATATATGCATACCTATTCAATGCATTCGTTTGGGTGTTGCAGGAATGAACAAATATATGTAAGATTTAATATACCAGGAAAAATAATTTTTGAAAAAAGAAAACAAATACAGTACATTGAAACCCATCGGCTAGAAAGATAAAATAGATAACAATAAGGAGTGTGGCTTGATTTAAAGTAGGGAACGCTTTATCCCGAGTGCTTGCGAAAGAACGAGTCCCACAGAAAAAAATTATTATAAAATGATGTAGATAATGAAGAGATCTATAACTTTTGTCTACCAATTTTTTTTCACACAACCTGATACTTTATGTGCAGAATTCACAGACCTAAATGTCTGAATTTTTGTTTTTACCTTGTACAAAAAAAAAAAAAACAAAACAACATTTTCGCGCAATTTGGTGGAAACAAATCCAATGAAAGTATTTGGTCCCAAATATACTGTATTTCTTTCTTTAGAATATTCTTTCGTTTTCATTATATTGTCCTATTATCAAGAAACCCTAACTTTCGATCTAAAAACCTCATAAAACGTACATTATTATGATAAGTTTTCACCAAAAATACAAACAAAGACACAACAAAGTACTTCAAATCAAAAACACAGCTTACAAACGTTTTTCATCTGTTTTGTGGGTTAACGACTTTAAAACGAACAGTGGTATTTTGACTTGATATATTTTGATTGATACAGTTTTTCGATAATAAGGCAATATAAGAAGAACTAATAAATGTTTTAAATAAAAAATAGTGTATACTTGAGTCAAAGAAGTGAAAGTTTTTACTACATATAATAAAAAAAAAAATTTCATGTAAAAAAAAAGAAAACTCATCAGTTTTGTGCATCTTTCACATAAATTTTGAGGATATGTGAACAAAAACTTGTATACCTAAGCTATATACCTTTTTATTTCTTGCAAAATGAGATAAACCATTCCTAACCCTGAATAAGTCCCACCTCAGATCGCTCGTAAATTACTTTTCCCTTCTTGTTTGTTATTTTATCTTTCGCTTCCGATTGGTTTCAATCTACAATGAATTTCTTTCTTTTATAATTTTTTAAGACTTCAGCACTAAATTGTAAAGAAAAACACATAACAAACTACACAACAGTTTACGATAATAGAACCAACTAAAATACGTAAATATTTAGCAAACGAAAAAAAATATTATATACACTTACGTGTGCTTACAATAATAATACTTTTAAATAAAATATTCATATGTGCATATATCTAGCGGTAATATTTGAGAAACAAGAAACCATATATACGTAATTTCATTACCCGCAAATGCGAGTATGGAATATAATATTATAATTAAAATGAATAAACACTCCAAATCATATATAATTATTATATTATAGACTAAGTGAGTAAGTTTTTAAATTAAAGTATTGGAATATGCTGTATATAATCGAAATAATTGCAAACTTCAAGGTAAAATAAACTTTACTAAAAAATAAATACATAATGGCTTATTAAAAAGTTTTAAAGCATGTTGTCCAATAACAATTGAAACACTGASTGGATGGACAATGTATGTATGTTTATGAATCTAAAAAATTCACAGAGATGATTTTCTAAAGTAAACGGAACATATACTATATTTCTTTCTTAATTAATTTCTAATCAAATTTTTTAACCAAATAAATCTAGGCAGACAAACCGTTAACTTTTCGCTCGAAATCTTAATGAAATGCTCTTAGTAATAACTGTTTCTTAACATAGTAAGCTTTTAAGAAAGTATCGATCGAATGAAACGAGGGTTTATTACAACATCCCAAAACCTGAAAAAGGTAGAATTACTGAAATAATTACAAAACTTAACATTTAGTTAAACAATGTAGAAATGTTAAATCTCCACCACATGTTGAAACGGTTAATTGTAGTACCAAAAGCTAGTCGATATAGTTATAGTTTAGTAGATATCGGTTATATGATTAATCGCTTTTATGCAAATTTGGTTATTTGCAAAATGTTCATATTTCAACTCATTATTAAATGGATGTGGTTGCTTAAATGCGAATCTTTTATAGGCAAATATCGCATTTAGACAAAGAATTTTCAACAAAGTTCAAATCTTTACCCAAAAATTTTCATCCGTTTTAAGTATATTTTCCAATAAACAGTAAACAATTAGTAATCGTTTCAAAAAGAATATTTCATATGCAAATTGGTACAAGTTAAAAGACATTGATTTCGTGAAGACATTTTTAGAAAGCAAAATAGAGATGAGATTGCAGCTACTGAAGGTTAAAGCTATAAACGTTGCGAACTTGATAACGAATACATTCAATACGAAAATGAACTTGTTTGTTTTGGAACCATGTCCGACGAAGATATTGGTGCGAACATATTGGCACTCATTGAAAATTCAACTGAAGATAAGGAACTATTCAGGCATGCTGATATTTGTATTAAATACCCCTCAACGGAAGAAGTTTGCTAAGCTTAGATTCGCTGCGTGACTTTTTTTCATAACAATTTAGATGGCTTAGAGGCTTTTAGGGACACTGAAAAATAATCCTAAAAAAAAGCATATTTATTTAGGTAACTTTGACGTGCAAGTTATTATATTTTCAAATGAAATAAACTGACAGAATTCATATTTAATTTTATTCCATAGTACATCAATACGATATGCACATTGAAATGTGATTTTTAGTTGTCCTACCAAATACCGCCTGAATGAAATTTTTAAAGATTGAATATAACAGATAACCACTTTATATATATAAATTATCCGGATGACGAGTCGAGCTAAATTCCGGATTACTGCCGATTCGTCCACTTAGCCGAGCAACCGCTGACTTAAGTAGAAATTGAGGTCAGACCGGATACATGGTGATTGGAAAGTATATGACGGGCTTTTTACTCAAAAGAGCGTTAAATCTATCAGATATATTATTGAAATTCAGAGACAGTCATTTCCCAACAATGTAACGAAATATTCAATTGTTATGGATTATAAATGTAGATACGACAAAACTAAGAGCAGTTCAAGTTGACAAAATAGAAACAATTTATAATCAGTAATTGGCTACCACATTTTGCCTTTGCAGGCAATAAATGATTTTACAATTCCACTACACAATATTCGTCCTTCATCGTGAGTATGCTTTGAGAAATCAGATGTAGGCCGATTTTAACGGAGAAAAATATAACCTCAACTAAATAAAATTAAGTGAACTGTTGTTAACAAATTTATTTATCAATATATAATATGCATACACTATCCGCAATCCCTATATGGAACCATGAATGAACAAATTCTAACCTCTATGAAAAGTGAAATAATTCAGTACGCCCCTCTCTTCTTCTTCTCTAGAAATTAATTGCATAAAGTATCTATTATTTCTGTAGAATACAGCTTATGTAATAACAATTATAGAAGGGTTAAGTTCCGGTGGAGCGAACATATTATACTCCGGAGCTTTCAAGTTTCAAAAGATGGTATAGATTTTCAATATTCGACGAATACTGAATAGATTAAAATAATATTCGACATTTTTTTAACTTTGACTATTATTGAAAATGAAAAATTGCATCACGTTAAGTTTTATACTGACAACATAAAACTAAGATAATGTACATTACAAATATTATGCCGTCTATTAGTTTTCTGCAAAATGCTAACGTAAGTCGCTAAAGGAGACGAGACAACCTAACAACGACATGATAAAACTTATTTTTATATAAAAGGGACAAATTGTTCTCATCAAGTTCTGTAAGAGTTTAACAATAATACTATAGACAAGTTAGAGAGTATTGGTATCCATTCTGAAAAATGAATTAAAAATTCCAATTTACCACGAGACATCAGAAATGTTCTAGAAACGGTTAAATACTCATCGAAAATAGAGAGTAAAAACGATAATTGCGCGGAATACAAGTCTTTGCTGATAAAGATATGGGTCATGTATAATTAAACAAAAATTTGTGGATGCATCTCTCTAAAACTCCGAATTTAACGTTATTGAAAAAAAGGATTAACTAAAGGGATACTAACAAAAAACTAATTACTATATTGCTGATATATTTTAAGGACTTTATTCGTTAAAATATCACATTTTGAGATGTACTGCGATTATGATAATGATAACTGATACAAAATTTAATGCTAGAGACGTTTTTTTCGACAGTTATAGGATAGTGGGTAGTAAGCATAATCTTTGTTGGCGGGTGAGCGTGTCGCACTGCTTCAAGAAACTACTTTTGGGAAGTGTGGTGTTTTCGTGAAAATCATACCTATTAGGAGGGCGGGAACATGCTCACATTCCATAAATTTTTAGACCAGATGGGTGTTATCGGACCGCTACCATGCCAAAAAATCGCCAATAACCGAAAATAGTGCCTAAAAAAATGTTTTGACGATTTGTAGCTACAGTGTGAAAATGGATGAAATCGAAGGAGAACACCACTCATTCATATATAACGGTACTTTTCAAAACTACTAAACGCGAGATAAATCAATAACTAAATACGCCAGAGACATTAAAATTTACCAAAGGGATGGTATGAGAGAGCTTTATGAGAGCTCGTGTGAAAATTAGACAATTGGAGTGACACCGCTTACTTTTTGGTGAAATAGCTATAGATCCTCAAAACATTTTTTTAGACACTTTCCGACTATCTCGGGATCCGACCAACCGATTTCGACAAAATTTGGTGCTTGGCTTTGTTCTTACATTCTTATGCCACATTGTGAAAATGGATGAAATCGGAGAACAATTACGCCTCCTTCAAATGTAGCACAATTTCAAATTCTAATTGATTCGTTCGGTTTCCGGTACAGAAATCAAGAAAAATGTAAGATAATGGGATAAAACTTTATACATATAATGACATTAGTATGTGCCACCTTGTAATCAAAATTTTTTTAAATCCAATAAAAACTGTTTAAGCCCCTAGGTACCAAATATTTAGACCCACGTAAATATAGTTGACTTTTGATCGAAAATGTCGGTCTATGTGTAAAATATATAACTGAAATTAAGGGACAATCCTTATTTTATAATGGTATGTCTGTATGTTGAAAATGTGTTGAAGCGGACCAAAACTTCCCTTAGCCCTCATATTCCTAATATAAAAATTTTTGAACTTCGGGGTGACTTCGGACCGCATATAACGGCCAATATGTAAATTATTTCAAAGAAAATAAGAAAGTGTGTTTTATTCATAACAGTGTATCTTTGTGTCTAAAATAGATAAATTTGAGCGAATGCTTGGCCTAGCCCCCATATAAGTAATGATTGTCTAAGGTTGTCAAATACCGCTTTTTTACTCTTTATTCAGTGTTTTATAAAAAGTGTTATAGTAATCGGATTTAGTTGAAATTTGCGCCGTTTTGTTCAGCAATCTTTTTTCATCTAGATGACAACTTCATAATAGCCCCACGTAGAAGCCCCTCCCTATTTGCGAAGATCTCGGACAGCCACTTTTCACAAGCCTCTTTTGAGTTTCACTTTATACCACCAAGGGCGTTCGCCATGGACAGGAACATTTGTCCTATCACCCTTCTGGCCTTATGGGATCAGCTCATAGTGGATAATTCCCACACAGCAAAACCTTCCTGGCCGTCAATCCCGGCTAGACCACTGTTTGGGACGATTCACCGGCCTTCGACCACGCCCGTTTTCGATATTTTTCATCGCCAGTCTGAGTTTCAAAAATGAGACAAGTTCGTTCCGTTTCAGCAGCATATCGCAGGCGTTGATTCGGTCCAGAAGGTTTGCGTTAAATCATGCAGCACCCAAACATTAAGCTTTTTGTGTATCCAGCGCTCTGTAGATGGTTTAAAATGGTTTGGTGACTAACTCCCATCTTCCGGGCGATATCACGAGATGTCACATGTCGCTCTAACTCAATGTTTTCCATTATTTGATTGGTATTCGTCGTCACAGATCTTTCGCCGCTTTCGCTGGCTTATCCATGGTGTAGTTTTCATCCGCTCTGAATCATCGAAACCATTCCCTCTCAGTTCGAAGTGATAGAGTACTATCCCCCAAAACAACATTAATCTCTCGGAATGTTTCTTTAGCAGATTTRCTTTTAACGCTTCGGCGTTAGTGTACACTTTCGAACATTTGGCAGACTTTACTGTATATGATTTGTTTTACACCGTATAGTATTTCCGTGGCTTTGATTCTTACAAGCTTCAAGAGTATAAAATGTTTGGTTGCACCCGAACTTATTTTTTCCTTACTTGTTCAATCTTAATTTGCGCTTTAGGTTACATTTTTTTATAATTTCGTGTATATATATTTAATGACAAAGTTAAAATTTCCAATATCTTTTCATTCTTCCCAATTGAAATTTTTTTTAAATCGATGTCAATATAATATGGTAATATCGTTTTTTCAAAATAATAGTCTAAATAACCTCTTCTTGGTTACAATTCTTGGTTACAATTTATAAATAAACTAGAAGACCCGTCCACGCTTTACTGTGGCTGACACATAGATAATACTACTATTCTTCTACGAGTACTACCATCTATACGATTTCTATTGGTTGGATTATAACTATTAGTTAATGAAATATAGCATATTTGTGAAGCAACTATGTTGGCATTGCTTTTGGGAGAAAATACTGTCGCTCTGCACCAGGGAAATCATTACTGTCTGTGACCCGCACGTGTTAAATTTGGAGTAAAACAATTCATCTTCCTACACCTTGAAGATTTTTTACTGTCTTTGGAATATCTAAATTCATACACTACATTTTTAACTATTTATTTTATTTCTACAACAATTATTATATTACAGAATATATATACAACATTCACAGTTTTTTTGTCATTAAACAATACAATCATATTTTCTCTAGAGGTTACTCTTGAAAGAGCGACGTATAGTTGACCATGTGAAAAACAGTCAACGTTCAAATCCAAGCCTGCAACGTTGAAGGTTTGGCCCTGCGATTTATTAATGACATTGCAAAAGATACCTTTACCGAAAACCGTGAACGTTCAAATTGAAGGGTAAATCCGATGCTATCACAGGGATTCGGGGAATCAATACATCTTCCCCGGTACCACATTCTGAGAGTGATGGAAAAATATGGGAAATAAGGAAAAAATTTAAAAGGTCATAAAAAAAAACTGACACATACGAACGCAAACCCTTTGAGGGTTTTATTATATTGACCTAGTACCATCACCCTGACTTGGAATTTCTCACCCCCCAGACAATAATCCCAAAAATGCTCCACATTGTTATGATAGTAATGCAGTGAATACTTTTCGAACATTTGCAAATGTTCATGTGTAGCGAGTTGCACATACTGCAAATAAAACACTGTTGGCAAAATTTAACATTTTCATACCGATAATTAATTTCCCTTTGGAATAAAATGAAAACTTTGGGTTTATTTATTTATTAATTTATGTCATGGCATCGTAGGGATGTAAAAAATGTGTAAAAATAGTCATCCACGTATTCACTTTAATAAAAGTTCACTGATACCTTATTGAAATTGGGATAGAAAGGGAGACAACGCCCACCAATTTTAGGGTGGATGAAAGCTAATAAAAGTACAACTTGTAATATATACAATATAAAGTAAGGTATGATGATATTTAAATGCGGCAAAAAAATTGTTCATGTAAAGAAATGCTATTTTTGCGTTAATAACCATCCCCTCAATTTAATAACGGTGTGCTTTAATGCAACACAAGTGCATGTAAGTACAGAAAGTAAGAAGTTATATAAACACAAGTAAGGAAAAGCTAAGTTCGGGCGCAACCGTACATTTATACTCTTGCAACTTGCAATAATCAAAGCCAGCGAAATAATATATGGTGCAAAACCAATCATATAGAGTCAGCTGGTTGTTTGAAAATCCTGGTATAAGTTATTTAGAGGCTACGCCAATTTTCGTCCAAATGTATCTATTTTAAGTACAAAGATACACTTTTATGAATAAAACATACTCTCTTATATTGATTGGGATAACTCACATATTGGGCGATATATGGAATTCGAAATTCTTTATATTAAGTATAAGGGGGTTATGGAAATATTGGTCCAATCCAACACATCTTTGACATGCACCCATAGCATTATAAGAGAAGGATTATCCCTTAATTCCAGACATATATATTAAATTGACTGACATTTTCGATCAAAAGTCAATTAGAGGTACTGGGTCCACGTATTCGGTACCTAGGGTCTTTAACAGTTTTTATTGGATTTTAACAGTTTTTGGCCGTAAGATGGCATACACTAAGACATTATTCGTGCAAAGTTTAATCCCACTATAAATATTAATTGCTTATTGATTTATGTACTGGAAAGTAACAGAATCAAGTGAAATTCTGCTATATGAGAAGTACGCGTGTTTATTTGTCCGACTTCATTCATTCAGGGTTATATAGGAATGAAAAGAATGCCTCGTTCCAAATTTTGTCGAAATCGGTTTGGTAGGGTCCCGTCTCGAGATATGGGATTTCATCGAAAAGTGGGCGATGACACCCCGATTGTCATTGATCTTTGTCATTTTTTAGTAGTTTTAAACAGTACCGTTAGATGGGGAGTGAGCGGGGTTTTCATCCAATTTCATTAATTTTCTCATTTTCGCTAGAAATTCTTAAAAGATTTGTGTTTATTAGAAATGCACATTAAACATATTAGGGGACGGGCCACGCCCACTATTACAATTTGTTTATTCGCAGGTGCTCCGTGCTACTGTAATCTCCTGTGCAGTTTTATATCTTAATTAAGTGCTTAGTTATGGCACTTTATATGTTTTCGGTTAATGGAGATTTGTGCAGTTGCAGTAATCCGATTACGTCCATCTACGAACTCGAATTTTTTTGTACTAAGAAACCTGTATACCAAGTTTCATCAAGATATCTCAATTTTTACTCAAGTTACAGCTTGCTCGGTCCATCGGACGGACGGGTGGACGGACGGACAGACAGACAGCCAACCGTTTTTAAACTTTTCTTGTCATCATGATCACTTATATATACTATATATAACCCTATATCCATCTCAATTAGTTTTAGGTGATACGTACAACCGTTAGGTGAACAAAACTATAATACTGTGTAGCATCTGGTTGCAAGAGTATAACAAGTAAGGAAGAGCTAAGTTCGGGTATGATCGAACATTTTGTAATCTCGCAATATGCAAATATCAACTGATCATTTATATACAACTTTATATCTATATCAGTTTTATTAGGTGTTCAAATGTTGACAAAATTTTAAATTAAGAAATGTGACAAATGAATTAGTAATTCATTTCTCGACAAAAACTTAATTATTTCTATATAATATTAAGTTATTTATATCAAAATTAACTTTAATAACTCGAAAGAGATTTTTTAGTAAAGTGTGGTCATTGTCAAATATTCTATTCCGGTATAGTTTGTCATTTGACGCTTACTTGTAACATCTAAAATGCAACGAGATTCCRGGTGTTCGTTCACATACCAAATATCTTAGCTAATTAAGTGAATGTATTTTAGTATGTTGATACAAAAAGTTAACGAAAAAAGTTCACACTTTCCCTATCACTAGTATTCCCTATGTAGGAATTTTCAACCTTAGTCGATTTAGCCAAGACCAAAACAAAGACGGAAAACATTTTTCTTTGATATCATATTATATTCATAAAGCATTACATAGTTTCTTACCCCAGATATGACTAAAATTTCCGAATATATCGACCAGTGAGGACCCCTATAGACTACCGATCAAAATCGAATTCTCGCATGAAAACCTTTTTATTTGACTGGTATGTATATGAAATTTTGCAGATTTCATATATTCAATCCTTGCACACACATTGGATCTGCAATCATCCCGGTCGCAATCAATTCTATATAGTATTATGCGAAAATGAGTGTTTCTTAGTATGAAAGCGCAAAATGTCTTTCATAATGGTCCTCTAACTAATTGCCGAAAGTAAAACAAGAAACAAAAGGTTATATTCGCTTGCACTTGTGCATTTGATGCACTTAAAATTCTAAGGACAGTACTGAACTAGTATCATATGTATAAAACAACTATCTCGAGTTAATGTAAATTTACAAACAAGAACACACAAAAGTTGAAATCTATAGAAAGAGTAAAGTTTTTTAACTAATGGGAGTAAAAGGATCATGATCAGGTTTTGCAGCTGAGTAGTAGTTTCCTAGCGTCCCCATAGCTTCTTCCCAATTCATCAGCTTTGAATTTCCTTTGATGCTTCACGAAATTCATCACGCATTATTAGATGATATTTTAAAGGTTACATTTTCTAATAACGGCTTTTTATCACAATTTAAAACAAAATAAAATTGGGCGATTTAGAATCAGCATTTCTTGGGTTTGCATTGACGGAAATCGTTAATTTTCATGATTTTACAAAGAACCTGATTATAAACCGAACGGATTTCTTACACATTTAACCTTTTTACTTGAAAATCAAGTACGTGATCTCCATAGCTTTTCTTATTCATTGTATTATCAAACGAATTTTATATAAATGAGAATTGTTTCAACTTTGGGATGCTATGTCCATTGGGAAGTCAGAAGAAAAAAGTTTTTTTTTTTATCCTTTATAAATAGACATAATGCAAAATTATAGTATTCAATGTACTTCAGTATTCAATTTGAAAAATTTTACTTGATACCGTGGTCGGTCTCCTGGAGAACCTCCGCTTAATATTATTTCCAATCCAAGACCCAAAAATTCATTACCTTTATGGATGAACCCAGGTAACTAAGGAAGGACTAATCAAAATTTTGATTTTTGACAAAACCTCAGCTCGCCAAAAAAGTAGTTTTTGTGCGAAAATTTTAATCTTGCTTAAGTTGCATAAAAATCGAATTAAGAAAGTAATTTCCCTTTGACTACTGCCTCATAAATATATTAAATTATAAAAGAAGTTTAGAGAAATATATTTTCAGTTATTCCGTATAGAACGTACTCTAATACGCATGGTGCAGTTAATATTGACTACTATTCTTTCATTTGATTTTGCGTAATTTAATGAAAAGAAGCTAAATAAGTTCGTTAAAGACATGTATTTGCAGAGAAACCTCTGCAATTTTAGTTTGTTGCTTTCATAATATACCGTAATACCATAAAATAATGTGGAATACTATATATAATTCCCTATAAATATTTTTATAATATATAATGTTACACTATTAAAGATGCTTTCCGATGCCCAGAAAACTAAGTCTAAATAGACTAATGCTATGCCTTCTTATGGACATACTCATGAATTATTATAAATGCTCTTTTGTGTTCAGATACGATAAGCGCGTATAACTGGAATATATGTATGTATAAAAGCAAACCTAAATTTCCGACTACACAGACAATTCCTCAATCCTCCACGAGTTAATTGCAGGAATTTGTATGTGGTGTTATGCTTTAAGTTTCTAATTAATATACGAAACTTTATTGCTTTCCATAAATATTGAAAATAAAATGGATGGTAAGTATTTAAGAGCTTGGATGACTAGTAGAAATAATCTTTCAAACTAAATAAATATGCGATTAAATAAGATAAGAAAGTAAGTTTACAAGACTAAACTATTTGTTTATATTTTAATTCTTGAGTTACTGAATGAAAATAAGATCATCAGCATTTCTATAGGCATAACTGGCTAAGACTATCGCTTTTTACCACCATATTCTTGAATATCGACATATTAATTAAATTTAATTAAATACGATTTGCTAATTTTATTAGAACATTCTGAACTTCGGCTTTGACAATATTGTAAATATGGTACACGTATAAATATTATCACCATAAGCACACTCTTAGCAGTTGGACGACCAAATTAATTAAGTGGGAAGTGTGGTGTTGGAAGTGCGAAACCTGCACATACCATACAGATATTGCAAGATATTATTATTTCAAACATATGCATGATTCATTCTGAATGGGTCCGTTTGAGTTGCCATTGTATAAAGTTGGAGAAACATTGCATATTCCCCTCTTATATGCGTGTGTAGAAAATATTTATTTTACATCTGTATAAGCTCAACTTTTGGTAGTCTACTCACAAATCATACAACATCCGATTCTTAGATTGCTTATGGCCTTATGTCCTTTAAGTTGTCCATATCTATATATTTCATATATATAATTTTAAATTGATATCAAAAACATTTATTTAGTTCATTTATTTTTTAATATTAGAAAATTTTTTAAGAGAAACCCTCTCCCATTTGTTTTATTAACAGCAGGAACGCAACATACAATGGTGGCGGCTATCTAGCACGTAAATGCTGCAGCAATCAAATTTAATCATATCGCACCCAGGAGCACAATTTGCGAAGTATCTGAGTTTCCTGAATTGACAATCACCACCATTTTGTAGAGAACTATTTTAATTAAATTGACTTTTTCTCCTGAAGAAATACTATAAATAATATACATAAATGAAGCCCTTAGTAAAATTTTTATCGATCGTTTGGACCCCGATTCTATAAAAAAAGAGAAATCAGTAAACTTATTTAATTTTTTTAATAATATGCAAATGTTGTTGCAACATATTGCAGAGAGTGTAATACTTTTGTTCATTTAACGGTAGCTTGTGTTATCCAAAACCAATCGAAAGAGATATGGAGTTACATATATATATATATAAATGATCAGGATGACAAGACGAGTTAAAGTCCGAGTGACTGTCTGTACTTTCGACTGTCCGGCCGTCCGTTTGTCCACTTATGCAAGCGATAACTTGGGCGTAATCGGAGTACTGCGATGACCACAAAACGCCATTAAACGAAAAACTATGAAGTGCATAACCAAGCACTAAATAAAGATGAAAACTGTAATTTGATATATTCATCGCAGTAGTGAGAGATGATATATCCGACAATCTGCTAAAGCTAACTCAACCGTACTGCTGAGAAGATATCTTTCTTGCATTTCTTCAAATCAGATAATAACGACGCATACTCTTTATATAACGGTTATGTTGAAAGCGTGGTAACTCACGTGCAACTGCACTTCGTGTGAAGGATAACTCAAGAACTACTTAACCAATTTTAACCAAATTTGGTGTGTGAGGTTTTCCAATTATTATTTTAACTACTATAGTGTATATATATAAATGATTAGCTTGACGTGCGGAGTGGATTTAGAAATGTCCTTCTGACTGCATATATGCCAACTATTTTAACTATTTCTTCAATTTTTAAGAAATTGGTCCAAAGTCCATTTCATCTCAAGGAGTTGCTTGTTTGTCAGAACCGCGGATATCGGATACTTCATTACAAAATGTAGATGCCATATAAATTGTTGCCGTTAAGTTTTCAGGTTTAGTTATACATATAGTTGCTTTAAGAAAAATTCACTCGTAAAGGGTACTGTAATTTCAATGCATCGAAAGACGACCTTTTTTCCTCTTTAGTTTCATATTATTTTTCTATTTTAATTCAATGCACAAAATTTACAACACATCAAACTAATTACTAGCGTATTATTTTCTCACGCTAATGTTGCATTTATTCTGCATTATTCTCGGACTTACAAATTTGCATTTTCTTTTGTCAACAGTTTTTCGTTTCGTTTGTTCTTTTTACAAAATGATTCCTTCTAACCCGGAAAAAGTGCACCATTTTCTGACCTTCCTAAAACGTAGGTATGTTCAATCACGAGGGGCAATCTGATCATCTCTCAGACGTTTATGGAGTATAAGCCCTCCACCATCTCCTCATAC
Organism: Bactrocera latifrons; assembly: GCF_001853355.1. Lineage (NCBI taxonomy): Eukaryota > Metazoa > Arthropoda > Insecta > Diptera > Tephritidae > Bactrocera > Bactrocera latifrons. The sequence goes on along the minus strand of NW_017534764.1, from coordinate 438,071 downwards.
TATATGAAAGTGAGTAAAGATGACCACGCTGACTTCTCATATAGCACTTGTGAACAATGGTTTTGTTGCCCTAGATATAAGAACGGTTTCGGCTTATAATTCATAAAACTATCAATGATTTTTTAAGATTTGCTCTTATTTATTTTTAAATATTTATTTTCACTTTCCATTACAAAACATGAAACAAAACAATATATATATTTATACTATCGGTTTAGTTTTGAAATATTAGGATGGCTCGATTTACAGAGAGACAAATGTCGAAAACATATTTATTATAATATAATATTTTTTTTATAATATTCTGGTTAGCAATATATTTTTAAGGATCAGCAGTAATAATAATGGAATTATACGTATCATACAAATAACATTAATACCTTTCTTCCATCGCTTTTAGATCATAGTGGAATAGCTCTCTACAAATGAAATCAAAACCATGTTCTTTAAAATCCAACGCTTTGACAATTTATTGTCATTCCTAACTTTATGATGCATTAATTTACATGGTTCATTTTGAGAAAATAACTTCACCCTTTCATGCATGGTAGACTGTACCAATATCTGGGTATTTGGCGTATCATTTCGTGAAAAAAAAGACATTTTGTGGATTGTAATTCTAAATATCTTCACGTATGATTTTTGGCAAAATATATTTTCGTTAAGGAGCTTGAAAATAAGAATTACGTAACGTTACCTTGATCATGGCAAGAAAACTAAAATTCTCATTACTAAAAAATGATACTTATCAAAATACTAGATATTCAATTATTTTAAAAACAAGAGCATGTCTAATAATTTTTTCATGAATAAGGTTGTAATCTGGACACTTGAGAGTATCAATATTTTCCAATCCTCCAGATACTGAATATATCTCAGTGGTCTTCGCTGACTTTACACCAAAACGTTTGTCAAAATGTGCAATATATTAATTAAATCATCGAGGTCTTGATAATAATGATAATAATTTCAAACTTTCATTTGATAGTCAATATGTAAAATATGTAAGGTACTTTAGAACATTTCGTATTGATAATTTAAAACATCGGGGCTGAAGTTCGAAGTGATATTTGAATGAAATTATGTGGAAATATTTTAAACCGGTCTATACCTTAGTCGAAGCGAAAAATTAATAAATTTAGTTTATTTTTAATATTAATATATTGAACCAGCAGTCACATGGGTATTACGGCATGAGTTTATGTCTTATAATACATATAAGATGATTATAATCCAATCACAAGTTCGTCGAATGGGAATATTGAATTCTTAATCATAATTTAATACAAAGTTTTGTACCTGAAACTATGTTCGCGGTTTTGAACTTAGAAAATTACGAGATCATAAAATTATTGGTTTTACCCTAATTTAAACTTAACTTTCTTATTTCAATATTATATTATTACCTTAAATATTTATTGGTAACATTTTCATTGTTTCCATTTCTGTAGTCTCCATCACTTTTATTAATACCATCCCTTACTATGTGGTTATAAAATCCAGAGGGGAGGAAATCACATATATATATATATTAATTTAATTGGGGTTGAATTCCTGCAGCTTATTTTTACTCAACCCAGGTGGAATATTTATTTTTACAGAAAATTGCTTTTGATGCAAGAGTACAGGTAGTTGGTACGAACATATACTATTTTTATTATTTGTTAAAGTAAAATTAATAGATTTAAAAGTTGCAACCTATTGCATGTAAGGCAAATAGTTTTTATAAGATTAGGTTTATACATATAAGAAAATTACTTTATATATTTTTTCAATAGTAACCTTTTTAGACATATTTAAAAAGCATAAAAGGAGTATATTCATAAGATTTCTTAAATTCTTAACTTAATTAAAAAACTACTGAAAGTGCGATAACGCAATAAATAAATATATCAATTGCATTAAGTTTCTCACCCGACATGACACAAAATTGGACAAAAAAAATAAATGTCTCAGAACATGTTCAACCACTTTTAACTAATTTGAGCTGGCAACATTATTCTGACATTCCTATATATCACCGCTTACGCGATTATAGCCGAGTTAACAACAGCGCGCCAATCGTTTCTTCTTTTCGCTACGTGGCGCCAATTGGATATTCCAAGCGTAGCCAGGCCCTTCCCCACCTGGTCTTTCYAACGGAGTGGAGGTCTTCCTCTTCCTCTGCTTCCCCCGGCGGGTACTGCGTCGAATACTTTCAGAGCTGGAGTGTTTTCGTYCATCCGGACAACAYGACCTAGCCAGCGTAGCCGCTGTCTTTTAATTCGCTGAACTATGTCAATGTCGTCRTATATCTCGTACAGCTCATCGTTCCATCGAATGCGATATTCGCCGTGGCCAATGCACAAAGGACCATAAATCCTTCGTAGAGCTTTTCCCTCGAAAACTCGCAACATCGACTCATCAGCACCATATAGCAGGACGGGAATTATGACTGATTTATAGAGTTTATGTTCGCCGAGAGAGGACTTTGCTTCTCAATTGCGTACTCAGTCCGAAGTAGCACCTGTTGGCAACAGTTACCCTGCGTTGGATTTCCGGGTTGACATTGTTGGTGTTTACGCTGGTTCCAAGTTAGACGAAATTATCTACGACTTCAAATTTATGACTGTCAACAGTGACGTGAGAGCAAAGTCGCGAGTGCGACGACTGTTTATTTGCTGACAGGAGATATTTCGTCTTGCCCTCGTTCACTGCCAGACCCATTTGCTTCGCCTCTTTGTCCACTCTGGAGAAAGCAGAACTGACGGCGCGGGTGTTGAAGTCGATGATATCAGTATCATCGGCATACGCTAGCAGCTGTACACTCTTACAAAAGATGGTACCTGCTCGATTAAGTTCTGCAGCTCGAACAATTTCCCCAGCACCAGGTTAAAGAAGTCGCACGATAGGAAGTCGGCTTGTCCGAAACCTCGTTTGGTATCGAACGGCTCGGAGAGGTCCTTCCCGATCCTAACGGAGCTTTCGGTACTGGTCAACGCCAGTTTACATAKCCGTATTAGTTTTGCGGAAATACCAAATTCAGACATCGCGGCATAAAGGCAACTCCTTTTCGTTCTGTCAAAAGCAGCTTTGAAATCGACGAAGAGGTGGTGTGTGTCGATTCTGCTTTCACGGGTCTTTTCCAAGATTTGGCCCATGGTAAATATCTAGTCGGTTGTTGATTTTCCAGGTCTAAAGCCACACTGATAAGGTCCAATCAGCTTGTTGACGGTGCACTTTAATCTTTCACACAGTACGCTGTATAGAACCTTGTACGCGATGTTAAGGAGGCTTATCCCACGGTAATTGGCACAGATTGTGGGGTCTACTTTTTGTGGATTGGCATAGCACAATTAAATTCCAGTCATTAGGCATGCTTTCGCCCGACCATATTTTATAAAGAGCTGATGCATGCTCCTTATCAGTTCTTCGAAGTCGTGCTTGAATAGCTCGGTCGGCAATGCCTCGCCGCTTTGTTGTTCTTCAGGTGGGTAATTGGTATTCGAAATTCTTCATGGGCGGGCAATGGAACGTCTGCTCCATCATCAACGATTGGGGTGTCGGGTTCGCCTTCTTCTGGCGTTGTATGTTCATGCTCCGGTCTTGAAACCTTCTCTAAGCCGCCGCATTTTTTCATAGAACTTTCGGCCAGCTTATCGAGCTCTTTGTACTCACGCATCTCGGCCTCTTTCTTTTTCTGTCTGAAAATACGTCTCGCTTCCCTTTTCCACTCTCGGTATCTATCCCATCCCGCACGTGTTGTGGGCGATCGTAGCGTTGCGAGGTAAGCCAGTTTTCTCTCCGCTGCGACACGGCACTCCTCGTCGTACCAGCTGTTCTTTTGCACTTTTCGAAAATCAATGGTTTCGGTTGCAGCTGTACGTAAGGAGCCGTGCCACAGTCCCCTTATACTGAGTTTTTGACGAGTGCTCTCAGAAAGCAGGAGTGCAAGCCGAGTAGAAAATCGTTCGGCTGTCTGTTGTGATTGCAGCTTCTCGACGTCGAACCTYCATGTGTTTGTTGAAGTGCGTTTTTTGCTGCCCAGAGGTGGGTGCGAATCTTGGCTGCAACAAGAGAGTGGTCCGAGTCGATGTTAGGACCTTGGAGCGCACGCACATCTAAAACACTGGAGACGCGTCTTCCGTCTATCACAACATGATCGATCTGGTTGGCGGTTTTTCGATCCGGGGACAGCCAGGTAGCTTGTTGTATCTTCTTATACTGGAATCTAGTACTACAGATAACCATATTTCGGGTCCCGGCGAAGTCGATCAGCCTCAACCCATTTGAGGATGTTTCCTCGTGGAGGCTGAATTTACCGACCGTTGTGCCAAAGATACCTTCTTTGCCCACCCTGGCGTTAAAGTCGCCAATCACGATTTTGACATCGTGGCGGGGGCAGCTCTCATAAGTGCGCTCCAAGCACTCATAAAACGCATCTTTGGTTACCTAGTCCGTCTCTTCCGTCGGGGCATTTGCGCAAATCGCCGATATGTTGAAGAACCTCGCTTTGATGCGGATTGTGGTTAGACGTTCATTCACCGGAGTGAATGATAGCACTCGGCGACGGAGTCTCCCTCCCACCACGAATCCCACACCAAACCTACGCTCCTTTATATGGCCACTGTAGTAAGTGCCACAAGGACCTATTCGTCTCTGTCCTTGTCCCGTCCATCGCATTTCTTGGACGGCGGTGATGCCAGCCTTTATTTTCACGAGGACATCAACCAGCTGGGCAGCAGCACCTTCTCAATTCAGGGACCGGACATTCCAGGTGCATGCCCTCAATTCGTAGTCCTTATTTCGTTTGCCATGGTCGTCATCAAAATTGGGGTCTCTCATCCGAGGTTGTTGTTGCGTTTTCATTGGGGGTGTTTTTTTACGTGGCGGGTCCCAAACCCAGCGCACAACCCTATGCAGGGGATGTTTCGCCTTCTCACTTTAGCTCGCCTTCAAACGGATGTTCTTAGGCTACCCAGAGGAGCTGCTTGAGTCATATGTAAAAGAATCGCTTCTGACCACTCCTAAGTGAATGGCGATCAGAAAACTATCCTCACTTGCGAGAACTTCTACACTACGACTACATACCACATAACAAATACAAGTCTAGTACCAATGAAATAAAACTTCGTACAAAGAGTTTCTTAATGGTATATCATCTCAAGTCAAAAAATTCTCATAATAAGTGCTTACGCGTTAATTTGTATCAAAAATGTCGCAAAATGTCTAGAATATATATATTACTGAAATTCAGAGAGAATCTTTTTCCGCCAAAAATGGATAGAAACAGGTCAATACTTCCCCTCTCATCCATAAATCATATATAACGATGATTGACTTTTATCTTTTATTAAAAACCTACAAAATCCTTTAACCAGTTATTTATTCAAGTAAGATCTGAATTTTCTATCTGATAATAACAAGAAAAATAGAAAACTTTAGTGAGTAGAATCTTCTCGATACAATTAAGAGCTCATACTTTCAAAGACATTCTTAGGGGTGTCTAAGAATTCATTTTTGAGATTTTTAACTTCCTTTTTTGACCTATCATAATCTAGTATGTTAACCTACTAGGAGGTAGGGCCAGTCCGTGGGATTTGTTGCACCATATTTAAGTTTTATAGTTTATTGAGAAGTTTAACATAGTAGCAATTTATTAATTTGTGGTTAATAATGTTTGTGGGCGCGACAAATGGTACCAAAATGGTACCAAAATGGTACCAAAAAACGGGTTTAGCTGAATTTAAATATCAAAATTTTTACTCAGGTCAAAGCTTGCACTGACCGAATGACGAACCGGATTTCAAATCATCTTGTTATCCTGATAATTTATCTACATACACATATATATAAATCAATATCTATGTCGATTAGTTTTAGGTGATACAAAAAGCGTTAAGGGAACAAAACTACTTGTATTTTACTTTGTAGCAACAGGTTTTATACTCTTGCAACTTTATGTTAAATTCCCTGGGCTTCATAAAGTATGTACCTCACATATAATCACCAATAATATGGAGTAAAGTCAGTTATGGAGGATGAAGTCATGTACAGAAGTTCACGCAAGTGATCGCCATTCACCTGGAAGTGGCCAGAATCGATTATATTACAGCTCAAGCAGCTCACGACTTCCGGTCCTTGACCAAGTATCCTCTGGGTAGCCTAAGAACATCCATTTGAAGGCGAGCTAAAGTGATAAAGCGAAACATCCCCTACGTAGGGTAGTGCGCTGCCTTTGGGACCTGTCACTTAAAAAACACACTCAATGAGAAAGAAGAACAAGCATCGGATGGATGCACACCAATTTAGGAATACAATTTGAGGGCATGCATCTGTAATGTCCAGTCCCTTAAATGGCAGGCTGTCGCTGTCTAGCTGCTTGATSTTGTCTTATAATTAAAGGTTGACATCCCCGCCCTCCAAGAAATGCGGCTGACGGGACAAGGACTAAGGCGAGTAGGTCCTTGTGGCATTTACTACAGTGGCCATATAAAGAAGCACAAATTCAGGATGGGGTTCGTGGTTCGAGAGAATAAGGTAATACGACGAGAAGTGCCTTGTCGCAGCGGAGAGGAAACAGACTGAGCTTGACAAACTGGCCGTTAGGGGTAATGCTCGAAAATTCTACGAAAAGATGCGGCGACTAACAGAAGGTTTCAAGACCGGAGCATACTCTTGTAGGACCCMCAAAGGCGATCTAGTAACCGATGCTCTGATTATTGACTCCACCGATTATGGAGAGAACACTTATCCAACCTGCGAACCCTATTTTCCAAACGATAGCTATGGGGCGGACGTTCCATTGCCAGACCATGAAGAAGTTCGAAAGCTATGACCCGTCTGAAGAACAGCAAATCTGCGGGGGCCGATGGAGTGCTGGCCGAGCTATTCAAACACGGCGGCGAAAAACTGATAAGGAACATGCATCATCTTCTTTGTAAAATATCCTCGAACGAAATTATGCTCAAGGATTGGAATTTAAGTGTGGTCTATCCAATCCACAAAAAGGGAGACCCCATAATCTGCGCTAACTATCGTGGGTTAAGCCTCTTCAACATCGCGAGTTTCTATCCAGCGTATTGTGTGAAAGACTAAAGCCTATCGTCAACAAACTTATGAGTGTAGCTTTAGACCTGGCAAATCAGCAACCGAACAGATATTCGCTATGCGCCAAACTTTGGAAAAGACCGGATGGATTGGGAAGGAACTCTCCGAGCTGTTCGATACCAAACAAGGTTTCAGACAAGGTGACTCCCTATCGTGGGACTTTTTCAATCTGCTGCTGGAGAAAATTATTTGAGCTGCAGAATTAAACTGAGAAGGTACAATATTAATTTTAAATGTCAGTATRTTTGTGTTATCGGTGCGAAAATGAACTTCGAGCCAACATTAAATTTTCTTTGAAAGTAGTAAAATTTTCCGGAAACGTTTCAATTGATGAAACAAGTTATGGTTTCAACGTTTTCAAAGTAGTCGTGAGAACATAAATGACGATCAACATGTGGGCTAATAAAAATCCGTGAACACCGGAAATTCCATCGAAATTGTGCGTGAACTCATCCAAAATTAGCCGAAATCATCATTAAAATTCATGGGAATGGAATTGAAAATCTAAAAAACATCGATTTATCGCATTATGACCGAACATTTTCCCTTACGAAAGGTGTGTGCACGGTTTGTTTCGCACAATTTCACTGACGACCAAAAATTGCTCGGAATCCGTCTCATCGATCGACGCTTGTGACCGATTATTTCACCAAAACTCACATTCTGACAATTACCAACCACACCCCGTATTCACCTGATATGGCACCGTGCGACTTCTTCCTTTTCGGAAAAATGCATTTGCTTATGGAAGGAAAGCGTTATGCAGACGTAGAGACCATTCAAAAGGCTTTCGCCGGCATACTGGCCGTCATACCGGCCAACGAGCTAAAACACTCGTTCCACACGCTTTTGGACCGTACAAAAAGCTGTATTGAAGCAGAGGAAGACTATTTTGAATAAAATAAATTTATTTTGTCGAAAAAACCATTTGTTCTGTTTTTCTTTTTAATTCCTGTTTACTTTGGAAAGCACCTCGTTTGTACATTAAGCCTAATAAATGGCCGCTTTTTTTAAATTTTTTTTTGCTCAGGTCCCCTTACTACTGCGATCTAATTCGATTAGTTTAGGTGATATATACTGACAACCGTTATGTGAGCAAAACTGTTGTGCTATGTAGCAACATGTTGCAAGAGTATAAAGGTGATACAAAAAAATTTTAGGTCATGGTAACAGTGCGCAAATTAAAAAAAGATGAATTATCAATACTTCATGCGTAAAGCTATCAATAGTTTCAATAAGACGAAACCGATGAGTGAAATGCACTTGAACAGATGTCAACGGAGACATTTGCAGCAAATTCAAACTGCCACTAACATACAATAATATTTAATAAGAAACTCATTTGGCGAGATGCATTATTGTACACAAACGTTTATAAATACAAAAATCGCCATCACAGCTGATGACGAACATGGCGGCCAGCATACTACAACCCGTCGACTCATTAACTTCAACCCCCGAAGAGTTTGGAATACAATAACCACACATTATTCTCATTGTTAGGCAAAATATATGTACATCTAGGAGCGTCTGACGATTTTTTATGAAAGGAATTGTGAGCTGATGGTCAGATTAAAAGAAAGGCCATAAAATGTATTGAGAAAGGATGACACTTTTGTTCTCGACTTCTCTTTATCATTTTCGGTTGCACAAATAGTCTCTCCGTTCTGAACTGCCCTCACAATACCCTCTTTTCACTCCTCAAGACAGCATAAGATGACAACAACACCTAAGCCCACAGTCAAAATGTCATAAATACATGTAATGGCTAGTATATGGAACGTTCGAATGCATACGATCCGGTATAATTAGCCAATTCTTCAGTATTCAGACAAATATACTGACACATATGTAACTAGCCATGTGTAGAACTGAGGATGATAGAACTCTTGTGTCGTATATACCGTATATTAGGGTGTTCATTATTCACCACCATAAGTTCAAAGTAACAATGCAATATTTAAAACATTTGAGGATTTTACTGAAGAATCGTTTATGATTTCACATTTTTTCACATTTTAATGGAAAATATTTATCTAATAGACACTAAAGTTATAATACAAATTTTTACATTAATTAAAACTTTTCGTGAAAAAAGAGTATTTCAGAAGCTTTATTTTCGGAAGCAAGTCGAAAAACATATTAATACTCACCAGTTTTTTGCTGTGTTGCTAAAAATTTCAAAAGAACACAAATGTTGGTCATTCACCACACGAAATATAGTGAGTAGAAATAAAAAAGTTTTATTAGTTGTTTTGCGAATGGAATGGCCTTTGTTACTGTAAACAGCGATAAAAATGTCAGAGTCGGCATTCAAGAGCTCAAAGTGGTTACATGCATGCATTATCTATCGCCGGCATGTAATGTGGCAAACACACACAAGATATACTGTTCATTTCTTTTGCGTCCTATTTGTCCTGCAGATGTGAGGCATATATAACTCACGATAGGAACAACTTTTAGATTTTGCTGAAACGGAAGAAATTTAAAGATCTGTCAACGCCTAATGTTATAAGTTTTGTGGTTTTACGAAAAATTACAGTTGACTACAGTTGTGCCAACAAAACATTGGCAAATTCTGTGTAAAGTAGTCGAATACATAATATATAGATGGATAGTATCTTAATGAAGTATATATGGCAAAGTTAAGATAAGATTCTCGGAACTAGTAAAACATGGTGTGATATATTTTGCGACACTGGAAATATTTTATGATATGAGAAAGAGAGAACGAACGAATTAGAGTGCATTTGAATTTCGCAGTGTGTAAATATAAAAAGTGTGGTAATATTTCCAGGTGTCTATACAACTTTATTAAACATGTTTTGTAAGTGAATTTAACACTCGTTATTTGGCTAAATAATAAATGTATTATATTTTAATATAAACTAACTACTTTATATTATTAGTTATAATCATGCTCACTTAATTTCATTAAAATATATCACTTATTTACCATAACATGCATTCTGAGCGGAAATCGTTAATTCAGTTATTCGGTGACTACAATAATTAGTGTATCGAATTCAACTATTTTTGCTACCAAACTGCTATATAGTTGGTAGTAGCATAATTTAAGTTCACTTAATTGTGTTAAGATATCAAACATATTAACTGATATGCAATACATATCTATAGGTGCTCAGAATAATTAAAATCACTACATTACCGATTTAATTCATTTTGATACTTTACGACTTAATTCTTAGGAAAAAATACTTATATTAAGAAATGTTGTAAATTTACTGATATTTTTATATAAAGTCAACCATAGTTGGAACACATTAGAAGAACTGTTTATTATAAGTTTTATTCTGATACGTTTATTAGATCATGATTTATTTAGAAAAAATCTGATAAAATTTAAGAAACGACATTTCAAATGTGGGAAAAAGACGTGGTAGTTTCCCTGAAATATTTAATCGTTCAAATTTCCATGCCCTACCCAACTGCTTCTTGCTTATATCACCAGTAAATTATTTTTCTTTCATACTTTTATTTAATCTTCCTTTTTCAATATGTTTCATAATAATATGATATTTTGCTTATAAAAATTTTGAAACAAATACTTATAACTGAATTCGCGTTTGCCTTAAACAACAACTTTCAGTTTCAAGTTTCAATAAAGTTGAACTTCTTCTATATGCATTATTCGAAGTATTATTAACTTATATTATTGGTCACAAACTGACCAAGTTTCATTAGTGCATTATACTTGTCGGAAATATTTATATTAAAATCAACTCAAATGAGGTATTTGTGATATAAACTCAACCAAATAATTATATTTATAGAGAAAAAATCAAAAAAATAACCGGAAGAGATATGACATTTACTGCCTTTAAAATTCGGATATGTTGAAAATTCGAACTAATTGCATTAAGTTCCAGTATTTTCCAGGACAGGTTCCTATGCATTTTTAAGAAGAAAACTCACACTGACTAACATACTGTCTGATATATACGCTATAATTTAAATCGGATGTTTGAAATTCGTATATTAAGTACGTGGTGGCTAGAGGTAGTAATAATACGATTTTTTCAGTACAAGGACATTCTATTATTAGTATGAGACGTCAATTTCAATATATCTCAGAGTTGTGCTGAAATTTTGAATTTGAAAAGTATGATCCGATTTCGACTATTTCTGAACGCTTTAGACTCACTATTTGTGTAAGGTATTGTGCCGTCCAATGCTCTCGATTTGTAAACTGTAAAACGGAAAATTTCATTTCGTTTAAAATTGTGACATATAGATGTGGTACTTAGCTACCGTAGCTAGTTTTTATACTCTTGCAACTTTTTGCTAAAGAGTATAATAGTTTTGTTCACCTAACGGTTGTATGTACCACCTAAAACTAAGCGTGATAAATATAGGGTAATGTGTATACATATCATATAAATGATCAGGATAGTGATAAAAGTTTAAATCCGGGTGACTGTCTGTCTGTCCGTCCATCCAAGTAAGTCGTAACTTGAGTAAACATTAATATATTTGGACAAAACCTGGTTCGCGTGTTCCATAGTGACAAGAATGGGCGTAATTGGACCACTGCCACGCCAAAAAATCGCCATTAGCGGAAAACTCATAAAGTTCCATAACTAAGCAATAAATTAAGATATAAAAGTCGAATTTGGCACAACTCCCTTAGACAGTGTGAAAATGGATAAAATCGGAGGATAACCCCGCTCACTCCCCACAAACCGATATTGTTCAAAACAACTAAAATCGCTAGAAATCAATAACTAATTACGCCAGAGATATTAAATTTTAACYTCGAGATGGTAGCTTTATGGGAGCGGGTGGGATAATTGGGCGATGGGTGTGGCACCACCCACTTATTGGTGAAATCATATATCTCGGTACCCAGCCGATTTCGACTGATCTGAGTACGTGGCATATTTCTCATATTCCTATATGACAATGTTGAAATGAGCGAAATCGGAAAGCAACCACGCCAAATTCCYATATAACGCAATTTTAAATTCCGTTTGATTATTTAAAATGGTAAATGTGTGAGATATACTATAGAAATCCAGATAGAAACATTTCCTGACAATAGTATTTCTGTGTATAAAAATGTATTGAATCAGGTCATTATTTCGCTGACCCACCATATACCTATCATAAAGATTTTCAAACTTCCAGGTGACTTTATGCTGGATATATAGGCCAATATTTGAGTTATCTCAATGAAATTACATAACTTGTTTTACTCATAACAGACTATCTTTGTGCCTAAAATAGATACAATTGGCGAAAGCTTGACCTGCCCCAAATATAACTACTACCAGAATTTTGTATATGTTATTAGTATGTGGTATAATAATAGTTAGTAGATGAAATCGGGTCGATACTACTCCTACTCTCATATATAATGATTTTCGTCTTTCTAACAAATTTTATAATGAATTTGTCGGTCACTATATGAGTTATATAGAGTATACAAATGTATCTATTAAATTGCTTAGATTCCGATCCTCTGGTTGACGTGTTACATCTTAAGATTATTAAAGGATAAACCGTTCACGAATGTATCAACGTGGAAGTCGAGCAGTGCGATCGCATTATCCGCAAACCACTATTTGGTAATTCCTGTGGTATATTTAGGATATTAACCTACATGAAAGTATTTCATTTTTTTGCGTTCGAGTCCAAATATGTCCCGACTTGAAAGATATGATTCCTCCAGAAATTCAATATAATATAGTACTCCCAGCTCAGATAAGAACAGTTTTCTTCCATCACTCTAGCATTTAGCCCATTATTTTTCAAGCTGTCTTGTCACTGACATCTCTATTGACATTTCTAATGATGTTTCTAGTTTTCTTAGCGATATTTACTTCTACTACAACAACTGAAGATTAATTTTATATTTGTTCTTAGTAAGAAACACATTTTTTTGTACATCTATTTTCCTTCAAATCGGTATTTACTATTTTTCCATTCATAAAGCAACAAAAAAATTATTGAACTGCTATATTTAATACCTTTGACTTATAAATATTGAAAAATAATGTATTAATTTACCTATCTTTATTAACATTCAACTTGAAGCACAGTTTTACCAAACACCAATAATTTTTTTGATAATTGACAGATGTCACTGACAGTCATACCAACCTAGTAAAAAAGTATTTCGACAAATGGGTTTTCGCGCGAAATTGAAATTAAAAAGTAAGTTTTTACATCTCCAACCCCTTTTTTAAGAATGAAATCACGCTTTAAAATTGTAAATATGAGATGAAAGCCATAGAACATTGTGTATTGAAAACTCACAACGAAAATTGAGACACGATGGAAGCAAATAAAAAATACGCTTTAAATAGCCCTACATAACAATAAAAATGCTACAAAAAAGACGTATTGCTTCACACACAATACCCAATCGTGTTTTACCGCACATGCGTAATTTACATATATTTACATATTTTTTTATATGTATGTATTCATGAAATCAGGTAAATAAATTTGACATAAATTTCTACTTATAAAGTCAGGTATCCATATGCATAAAGGAATATTGGAACCCGATACAGGTAAAACAAACGATGGAATTACTACAAACAAATTCAATTGAGGATGGAGTTACAATTCAGACACAGGAAAAACAAAGAAAGGTTTCTATAAAAAAAAATTACTAAATAGATTGAACATGTGAACATACATACATAATCATATTAAGAATATGATAGTGCAGGTTTCTCTATGTATACAATTAATTTGCTCTTTATTTATAAGTAAATATAATATTAAACTCGTTTGCAATTTCCATATTCTTTCAGTGAAACTTGATTAATATTTAAAATTGTTAAATATCACACACAATTATATAACAACTGTGTTATATAAAGAAATATTATGTAAGCACCGTTCTAGCTTATATTTCTTTTTAATAGTTTCTTTGCAACGTTTTGTTAATATATGTAGCGTCTAAATTTAAACTATGACCCCTTCGAATTTCTTACCTTCTGGGAAGTCTGATTTTAATATTCCAACGATGCCAGTAAATCTAATAAACTTATGTAAAATCGAATTAACCTATTTATAATATAATATATGTATATTTGTACATAACACAATTTTTTCATCTTCTTCTTCTTTAATGGCTAGACACCGCGAAAATAGCTGAGTTGACCACAAGCGCGCAATTTTCGCAATTTGGTGACAATTCGAGAGACCAAATGCAGCCAGGTCCTTCTCCACTTAATCTCTCCAAAGGAGTGGAGGTATTCCTCTCTTCTGCTTCCGCTGGCGGGTACTGCCTCGAATACTTTCAGAGCCGAATTGGTTCCATACTTACGCACGACATGACCTAGCCATCGTAGCCGTCTCGTAATTCGCTGAACTATGTTTATGTCGTCGTACAACTCGTACAGGTCATCCAGCTCCATCCAATGTGATATTCGCCATAAATCTTCCGCAGAACTTTCCTGTCGAAAACTTGTAACGTTCACTCATCAGATATTGTAATCGTACATGCCTCTTCACTATATAGTGRAACAGGAATAAAGAGTGACTTATAGAGTTTTGTTTTTGTTCATCGAGAGAGGGCTTTAGTTCCAAATGTCTTGTTGGCAAGAGCTATTCTGTGCAAGATTGCGAGGCTGACATTGTTGTTAGTGGAGGAAATTGTCTACGACTTTGAAGCTATAGCTGTCAGCAATGACGTGGGAGAAAAGTTGCGAGCGCGACGATTGTTTGTTTGATGACAGCTGATATTTCGTCTTGCCCTCGCTCACTACCAGACCCATTTGTTTTGCTTTCTTATCCAGTCTTGAAAAAGCAGAACAAACGGCGGCGATGCTGACGCAAATGATATCAATATCATCGTCGTACGCCAGCAGCTATACACCCTTGTAAAAGATTTTACCTTCTCGATTAAGCTCTGCAGCTCGAATTATTTTCTTAGCAGTAGATTGAAGAAGTTGCAAGATAGATCATCTTGTCTGAAATCTCGTTTGATATCGAACGGCTCGGAGRGGTCTTTCCCGATCGTGCTTTTGGTATTGCTCAACGTTAGTTTACACAACCGTATTAGTTTTGCGTTGATACCAAATTAAGATGTAGCGGCATAAACGTTTTCATGCTGTCAAAATCAGCTTTGACACCAACGAGGTGGTGTTAAATGTCGGTCTTCCTTTAACGRGTCTTTTCAAAGATTTGACGCATGGTAAATATCTGGTCCGTTGGTGATTTTCCAGACCTAAAGCCACAGTAGTAAGGTCCAATCAATTTGTTGACGGTTTGCTTCAATCTTTCACACAATACGATCATATTCTAGAAAAAAACTGATGCACTCTCCTTCTCTACGTCTTTCCTTTTGTTTGTTGATGTGCGCTTATGGCTGCACGCAGGCTGGCTAATACTTTGGTGACGTGTTTTCCGTCTATCACAACAACATATCAAAATAGTTGAATCAGTGATATCTAGGTAAAGATATTTTTTTTGCACCCACGCATTTATAAAGGGTCGTTTTTAAACAATGGAAATGCTAAAACTTAAAGAATATTTACCATGTAAGGTTTAACAAAATTTAACTAAGTTAGTAGTTCTTATAAACTTAATTTTTATTATAGCGGCCGAGAAATAGAACCTGAATTGAAACAAACCGGGCACAATCGCAATGACATTTTATTATAACTTTACTTGGGCATTAAATAACAATTTAAAGATCGGACGTCTATTATTTTGATACATCAAAAGCTGTTGACCTGACAAAAAGAAAACGAAGAGCAGCTTTCGATCATGGTAAAGATGATTTAGATTTCCTAATCGACTTCAAACCTTCGTTTTTACAATTATAGCTTTTCGGTATTATTTTAACAACAGCTTAAAATATTGCTAAGTGCTATTAAGTGGTTAATGCAGACATAAAGTTTCCATACTACAATGTGCATTAGAATAAAAGCTCAACTTTTTATCAGAATAGTAACACACATATGATATACTATAAATTTGGCATTCATTATCTGATGCAAAAAAATCAAATCAACTAAGAGAAAGTCAATATCTTCTTCTTTCTTCTTGATTGGCGTTTCTTCTTTTCGCTACGTGGCGCCAATTAGATATTCCAAGTGAAGCCAGATCCTTCTCCACTTGGTCCTTCCAACGGAGCGGAKGTCTTCCTCTTCCTCTGCTTCCCCCGGCGGGTACTGCGTCGAATACTTTTAGATCTGGAGTGTTTTCGTCCATCTGGACAACATGACCTAGCCAGCGTAGCCGCTGTCTTTTAATTCGCTGAACTATGTCAATGTCGTCATATATCTCATACAGCTCATCGTTCCATCGAATGCGTTATTTTGCCCTAGCCAACGTGCAAGGGCCCATAAATCTTTCGCAGAACTTTTCTCTCGAAAACTAGCAACGTCGACTCATCCATTGTTGACATCGTCCAAGTCTCTGCACCATATAGCAGGACGGGAATTATGAGTGACTTGTAGAGTTTGGTTTTTGTTTGTCGAGAGAGGACTTTGCTTCTCAATCGTCTGCTCAGTCCGAAGTAGCACCTATTGGAAACAGTTATCCTGCGTTGGATTTCTAGGCTGACATTGTTGGTGGTGTGTACGCTGRTTTCAAGATAGACGAAATTATCTACAACTTCAAAGCTATGACTGTCAAGAGTGATGTGAGAGCCAAGTCGCGAGTGCGACGACTTTTTGTTTGATGACAAGAGATATTTCGTCYTGCCCTCGTTCACTGCCAGACCCATTTGCTTCGCCTCCTTGTCCAGTCTGGAGAAAGTCGAACTGACGGCGCAGGTGTTGARGTCGATGATAGCAATATCATCGGCATACGCCAGCAGCTGTACACTCTTATAAAAGATGGTACCTGCTCGATTAAGTTCTGCAGCTCGAACAATTTCTCCAGCAGCAGGTTGAAGAAGTCGCACGATAGGCAGTCGCCTTGTCTGAAATTCATACATCGCGGCATAAAGGCAACTCCTTTTCGTTCTGTCAAAAACAGCTTTGAAATCGACAAAAAGGTGGTGTGTGTCGATTCTCCTTTCACGGGTCTTTCCCAAGATTTGGCGCATGGTGAATATCTGGTCCATTGTTGATTTTCCAGGTCTAAAGCCACACTGATAAGGTCCAATCAGCTTGGTGACGGTGCATTTTAATATTTCACACAGTACGCAGGATAGAACCTTGTACGCGATGTTAAGGAGGCTTATCCCACGTCTGCTCYATCGTCATCGATTGGGGAATCGGCTTCGCTTTCTCCTGGCGTTGTGCGTTCACTTCCATTCAGCGGGCTGGAGAAGTGTTCCCTCCATAATTTAAGTATGCTTTGGGCATTGGTGATTAGATCACCATTAGGGGTTCTACAAGAGTATGCTCCGGTCTTGAAACCTTCTGTAAGCCGCCGCATTTTTTCATAGAACTTTCGGCCAGCTTATCAAGCTCTTTGTACTCACGCATCTCGGCCTCTTTCTTYTTCTGCCTGCAAATGCGTCTCGCTTCMCTCTTTAACTCTCAGTATCTATCCCATTCCGCACGTGTTATGGTCGATCGTAAMGTTGCGAGGTAGGCAGCCTGTTTCCTCTCCGCTGCGACACGGCACTCCTCGTCGTACCAGCTGTTCTTTGCACTTACCGAAAACCAATGGTTTCGGTTGCAGCTGTATGTAAGCAGTTTGAAATGCCGTCCCACAGTTCCCTTATACCGAGTTTTTGACGAGTGCTCTCAGAGAGCAGGAGTGCAAGCCGGGTAGAAAATCGTTCGGCTGTCTGTTGTGATTGCAGCTTCTCGACGTCGAACCTTCCTTGTGTTTGATGGCGTGCATTTTTTGCTGCACAGTGGCGGGTGCGAAACTTGGCTGTAACAAGATAGTGGTCCGAGTCGATGTTAGGACCTTGGAGCGCACGCACATCTAAAACACTGGAGACGTGTCTTCCGTCTTCCGGGGACAGTCAGGTAGCTTGATGTATCTTCTTATGCTGGAATCTAGTACTACAGATAACCATATTTCGGGCCCCGGCGAAGTCGATCAGCCTCAACCCATTTGGGGATGTTTCCTCGTGGGGGCTGAATTTACCGACCGTAGTGCCAAAGATACTTTCTTTGCCCACCCTGGCGTTAAAGTCGCCAAGCACGATTTTGACATGGTGGCGGGGGCAGCTCTCATAAGTRCTTTCCAAGCACTCATAAAACGCATCTTTGGTCACATCGTCCTTCTCTTCCGTCGGGGCGTGAGCGCAAATCAGCGATATGTGCATGGCCTCAATTCGTAGTCCTTATTTCGTTTGCCATGAACGTCATCAAAAGTGGGGTCTCTCATCCGAGGTTGCTGTTGCGTTTTCATTGGGGGTGTTTTTTTACGTGGTGGGTTCCAAACCCAGCGCATAACCCTATGCAGGGGATGTTTCGCCTTCTCACTTTAGATCGCCTTCAAACGGATGTTCTTAGGCTACCCAGAGGATACTTGGTCAAGAACCGGAAGTCGTGAGCTGCTTGAGTCATATGTAAAAGAATCGTTTCTGGCCACTCCAGCCAGACTCCACTCAAGTGAATGGTGATCAGAGAACTTTCCTCACTTGCGTGAACTTCTACACATGACTCCATCCTCTTCAATATGAAGCAGGAAAATGAAGCCAAGTTGGTTATAAATGCAAATAGTCTTAAAATACTTTATTACCTGAGGAGGTAGAAGGTACACCATATCCACGAGCTTTAAAAAGACCATACAATATAAAAAATAATTTAAAAAGGGGTATTGCAATATATTTCCGACTGACAGCTACAGCCCTATCCTCATGCCCTTACAAAAATCACCACCTTCACTGTTGTGAGTTTTCCGGATGCTGAATTGATTTCAAAGCCTCAAATGCTCACAGTTTCCTCGCAAATTTGTGATAATGGCGAAAAACCAAATTTTAATATTTGTAGATGGCAGAAAATAAACAACGCACAGTTTGCTATCCATTTTTAAAATATTCTTAACTTTTTCGCACACTATTTTCACATTGCGTGCAATTATTACTTTTAATTTCACTCTATTATCCTTGAACGTAGTTTAAAATAAACGTATTTTTTCGATAAATTTATTTTGATTTTCCAAAAATACCAAAATTTCTGTTAATAATTTATCTTTTTTATTTTAATTTCACTTCTTTCTTCAAATAAATAAACAAATTTCACARTCAGCGGTCTAAATGCACAAGTCCACCGTCTGTCACCATAAAATATCAACGCGCATTGTAGTCCTGATAGACGACAGCGCTAATATGCATTAGCGGGCTTAATTTCCATTTATTTGCGAATTTGACCCATATTAATGCAAGTTTGCAATGCACAAGAATTTCGTGCATTTAGCTGAATTTACCAAACTTGAGAAGGCAACAGTGCTCAAAAATGGCAGATTTCTGCTATTTTGAAACAGATGTCGCTTGCAGTCTGCCGCCTCCTTTGCGATTACAGCATCAGAAGTTAGCAGTTTTTATATTGCTAATTAAATTATGTGCAAGTATCTTAACAAAAACAAATTTTAATGTTTTTAGATTTCAGAAAATAAACTACGCACAGTTTGCTATCAACCAATTATTGCTATTAATTTCACTCCATTATCTTTAAACGTAGTTAATAATAAATGAATTTTTTCGTTAAATTAATATTTGGGGTACCCACAACCCGGCGTAAAGCATCGTAAAATCATAAAATTATAAATTTTTACACTTGTTTAAAAAATTGTTGTTGGATTTCATACAAAACTGAGTTTACACATTCACAATTCTCAATGCTATGTTTTCGAATCGTTATAACTTATAACTTTATGAGACTTGTGAAAACCCTAATTGATTTTCCAAAAATACCAAAATTTCTATTAATAGTTTATCTTATTCACTTCTATTTCACTTTTGTTTAAATRAATAAACAAATTTCACTATCAGCTGTCAAATGCACAAGTCTGCCGTCTGTCACCATAAAATTTCAATGCGTATTAGCGTTGCTTAAGGCGCATTAATTTTGCTCGTCTGTCAGGGCTATATGTTYACACAAATATTTGATTTACGCGACTGAAATTAATCGCAGTCTGGTAATATTTTAAACTTTTGGCGCCATCTATGAGGTAAGAGCTGGTAGGGATAGTTTCCTGGTAAAGCAGTGTTATGTCGATAAGATAGTGCTATAATAAAATATAATTTAAAATAGATTTTTTACATGACGCTCAAGGAAACTATATTTTCTTAACCGCAGACATAAACCTATCTCAAAAGACATGTACTTGTCGCCAACAGGACTCCCCGTGTAAATACCGTATAAAAATTTAGTGCTCAACATCTTAGTTTTGCAGAGTATAACAGATTTGGTTACCTACCGGTAAATTCGAAATAAGATATCCTTGGTAGCCATGAAAAGAAAGGTGGTATTGTAGATGAACTGAAAAGCTTATAAAGTACTACTAACTAAGCTCAAAATTAAGGCACAAAACAGTAATTCAGAACTCTGAACTGCAGTAATGCGTTGCAAACAAGTCGAACAAGCTTGTCAATATGTAAGATGGTGAGCAAAATTAAGTGAACAAATAATAGTGTTATGGTAAATACACTGTATAGTTAGCTTCCGTATTTGGTTGAGTTTTTAGAATATATCTAAGAGTTTTTAATAATCACAAATATTTCATCGGAAGTCTTACATTTTTAATTAAACTCACTTTTTTCAGATAAAGAGACACAACTTCGCTAAATATATCGGAAAATTTATGATTTATTTAGGCAGTACCAGCACAAATGCAAATATGGTAGTACTATTTCGTTGGTGCTACAAATTCGAAGCAAACTACAAAAAAWTTGTCCTAGTTGAATAGGTTGGCATTACCCGCCTGAAGCCAAACAAAGAGGCGGGAGCCGGTGGATTCCTGGCCAAACTATTCAAATATGGCGGAGAAGAACTGATAAGGASCAWCCGTCAGCTTCTTTATAAATTATGGTCSGACGTAATCATTCCCAACGAATGAAATTTAAGAGTACCTGCCCAATCCACAGAAAGGCAGACCCTACAATCTTCGCCAAATACCGTGGGATAAGCTTCCTCAACATATAATTTTCTATCGAGCGTATTGCATGAAAGATTAAAGCTCACCATCAACAATCTAATTGGACTTTATCAGTATAGCTKTAGGCCTGGAAAATCAATAACGGACCATATAGTCACCATAMGCCAAATCTCTTAAAATATTTTGATTCGTCGATTTCAAAAGCTCYGTCAGAATCGGGAAGRACCTCTTCGAGCCGTTCGATACCAATCGAGGTCTCAGACAAGGCGACTGCCTATCGTGCGACTTCTTCAACCTGCTTCTGGAGAAAAGAATTCGAGCTGCAGAACTAAATAGAGAAGGTACCATCTTCAACAAGAGTGTACAGCTGCTGGCGGATGCCGATRGTATTGATATCATCGGCCTCAACATCCGCGCCTTTAGTTCTACTTTCTCCAGACTGGACAAGGAGGCGAAGCAAATGGGTCTGGCAGTGAACGAGGGCAAGACGAAATATCTCCTGTCATCACACAAACAGTCGTCGCACTCGCGACTAGGCTCTCACGTCACTGTTGACAGTCATAACTTTGAAGTCGTAGATAATTTCGTCTATCTTGGACGTAGCATGGTGGTGTGCCAACAATGTCAGCCTGAAAATCCAACGCAAGACAGCTCTTGCCAACAGGCGCTATTTCGGACTGAGTAGGCAATCGAGAAGCAAAGTCCTCTCCCGACGAACAAAAACCAAACTCTATAAGTCACTAATAATTCCCGTAACGCTATATGGTGCAGAGGCGTGGACGATGACAACAACTGATGAGTCGACGTTGCTAGTTTTCGAGAGAAAAGTTCTGCGAAAGATTTATGGGCCCTTGCACGTTGGCTAGGGCAAAATAACGCATTCGATGGAACGATGAGCTGTATGAGATATATGACGACATTGACATAGTTCAGCGAATTAAAAGACAGCGGCTACGCTGGCTAGGTCATGTTGTCCGAATGGACGAAAACACTGCAGCTCTGAAGGTATTCGACGCTGAAMCCGCCGGGGGAAGCAGATGAAGAGGAAGACCTCCACTCCGTTGGAAGGACCAGATGGAGAAGAACCTGGCTACGCTTGGAATATCCAATTGGCGCCACGTAGCGAAAAGAAGAAACGACTGGCGCACTGTTGTTAACTCGGCTATGAACGCGTAAGCGGTGTCTACGCCAATTAAGAAAAAGAAAACTAATACGGCTGACGACGTTGAGCAATGACCTCTCCAAGCCTTTCGATACTAAATTCAGATATGGCAACTCCCTTTCGTATGATTTTTTCAATCTACTTTTGGAGCATATAATTCGAGCTGCAAAACTAAACAGAGAAGGTACCACCTTCTATAAGAGTGCACAGCTGCTGGCGTACGCCTATGATATTGATATCCGCGCTGTTAGTTCTACTTTCTCCAGASTCGATACAGAAGCGAAGCAAATGAATCTGGTTTTGAACGAGGGTAAGACGAAAAATTTGCTGTCATTAAACAAACAATCGTCGYACTCACGACCTGGTTCCCACGTCACTGTTKACAGTCACAACTTCCAAGTCGTAGATAATTTCATTTATCTTGGAACGAGTATTAACATTTACAACAATGTCAGCCTCGAAATTCAAAGCAGAATAACTCTTGCCAACAGGTGCTACTTCGGACTGATTAGGCAATGGAAAAGTAAAGTTCCCTCTCGACGCACAAAAACAAAACTTTACAAGTCACTCATTATTCCCGTCCTGCTAAATGGCGCAAAAGCATGGTTGGAGAATGGTGAGAGAAAGATTCTGCAGAAGCTTTATGGTCCTTTGCGCATTGGCAGCGGCTTATATTGCGWTCGATGGAACATGAGCTGTATGAGTTTTATCAGCGAATTAAAAGACTCCATTTTTATAAAAATGTATTGGAAACGTAAGGAAGGAAACGTAATGATGTATTCAATTCGTTCCTTTCCACATTATGTCATTCAATGCGTTGAATTGAAACAATGCAAACAATTTGAGTTCTAATTGGTTCCGTGTATTCCATTTAGCGCAAGAGAGTGGATAATATTATAAACTTTTCTCCATATTGGCATCCGTGCTCGAATTTCTGAGTGTTGGTTATATAGATATTCTTTAGGCTGCGTTCAGTAGGAGACTTCTTTTGATGGAAAATTCTTTTTTGCGTCATCTTTACTCGGCTAATTTCTTTCAAAAAAAAGTCTCAAACTCATGTAATTTTATCCTTCCTCACCATTTTCTAAAATACCTCTATTATATTATGGATATTTAGCTTACACATACGCAGCAAATTGTTACGAACCCGAGCATGATCGGCACGGTACTTTCGCCTTCACCACGCATACAAACCCGTTTGGACGACAAAGATACTTTGTATGATGGACTGCAGATTAAGTAAATTTTTGTCCTGTATATGTCTCAATAAGGGGATTCTCTTGCTCTAACAATATTGCACGATGACACAAAATGCAAAAACTCTATATTGAAATATGCAAGGGCACTAGAGCACCCGTTGCAGAATGTAGTGGTTATGAACAGCTGAATCGTGGAATTTATTGTGAATGAATAGTATAATTACGATGAGTATTGTGAATGAATAAATAAACTAACAAGACAAATTGCAAAAGATGAACGAATTATATTTCCAAATTCCACACACTTTGGAAAAACAAAAACTTGTTAATTTGACGAAGRAGCTGATATACCACTACTTATGGATGGTAATTATTTGTTTCATTTTTTTAAGCCTAAAGCAGTAAAATATTTGAACTTTTTAGACGACGATAGATGTTAGAAAACTATGGATGAATTGGATGAAAATCTTGTCTTGTCTTATCAAACCATTGTGGAAATTATAAAAATGTGCCTATGTGTTTGGAATGGAAATCTAATATTCTTGACCATTTAGATGAAAAGCGGTTCCAAGAGATGTTCCGAGTCTCAATAGATAAATTGACGTTGCAATTGTCTTTGTTCAAAGATAGTGCACAGATTAATAGCCTGCACACTTATTCAGATCTAAATTTGTAGGTGACAGACAGCAGCTATGCGAATTTGAAACTCTCGTAAAGAGCTGATTGTCATTTTTATAAAATTTTCAATGAAAGTAGATAGAAGAATTTTTGCAAAACCATATCAACACATTATTTTTAAAACTGCATCATAACATAAAACTTCTTGTTTTATTATTCAAAATTTGATAAACAGCCGTCAGTGTTGCTTRTTTTTTCATTCACAATGATTAAATCTGGTCATTTATAACAATGTTGCCAACGAAAATGCAACTAACTCTATAAAATTTTGACAATTAAATGGGAGTTAGCATCGGATTTATCTTCACTAACTCCTGAATGAATYTGGATTAAYGCTGCCGTCTGTCGATGCTATAAAAACGSTCAACCATCGGCAACTTTCAATAAATCTATACCCTTATACCGTTTGGGTTCATCCAGGGGAAAAGCCGCGGTTCGGAAAGTAGGTACACTGTTTGGAGTAGGAGATTGTGAAATGCTTTACAAGATCACAAAACGAKTATTTTCGTCTTTTTAGGAGTTAAAATCTAAATATATCACTTGTCTGATGCGAATGAAAGCAAGATATCCATACAACAATATACAATGAGATKTTCATTGCATAGGATTACTGATGGTACTGAATTGAAACTTGCAGAAGCACTAGTTGGTAACGATTTAGCATTGTGTGCTGCATATTGTCTATTTTTCTTGAATTTTCTTCTCTTCTTCAAATTTATAYTTTTCGAATGCAAGCATTTCTCTTCCATGGAAATTTTCTTCGCTTGAACAGCCACCAATAGTCCAAGATTTCGGTGTTCAAGTTGAACATTGGAATGTTAATGGGGGAGTGTGGAAATAGGTGCGATTGAAGGTGCGGCATTTGATGGTGCAACAGTTGCAATTTCCTCCTCAAAAAATTCTATTTCGAATTTTGATGCAAGTCTCAGCTAAGGCGAAGACAAGCCAGTGACGTTACTTACATATAACAAGCAACGGTTGCATGGTTGGTACACGTTTGAAAAAGATCACCCTCAGCTGGTCGGAGTAGGGACACATTTAAGCTAGTTTTTTTGAAATTATTAAAAAAATAATTTCTCTACGATACATTTTTAATATAAAAATTCTACTAAGATTCGATGGTTCTACCGTCCTCCTCCTCTTGAAGTCCTGCACCAATTGAGACATTGGCTTTGCGATCTGCGCTTGACGGATATTCCACCGCATCAGTTCCCAGATCAAAAATTTAAATGAGTCTCCATTCAACGATTGAGAGGACCTTCTTTTAGCTAGGGCGCACCTTCTCTATTAATTTTTAATAAAACCTGTAACAAATCTTTACAATTAAAATAGGAATTATAAAAACTGTATAACACGGGATACTCTAAAMATACCGAAGTTCAAAATGCCGGTACATCAAAACATCGACAAAATCTAAATGTACGGCTAAATAAAAACACAGAAAAATCAAAACACCGTTGTTCGCTCGAGGCCCTGTCGGTATTTTGATTTGTCAGCATTTTGACTTCGGGATTCTAAATTTCAAGGTTTTAATTTTTCGCATTACGCTGTGCACCTGTTTAAAACTTACCTTCCTAAAAAATTTWATGTCTTTGTGTAATATGACAACTGATACAGAGTTTCAAATAGTTTTCTTACGTGTCATTGTACAAAAAGAAACATGGATTCTGATCTGATATATTTGATAACCATATCAAATATTTTTCTGTGCGTATTTTGTTGTTGTGTTATATGCACTGTTCAAGGGTTTTGCGAGAGCAAAAATATATATCTATGTATCTTGGTATACATTGCTGGCAATGTGATGTAATTTTGATGGTTTGACACAAATATTTTTATATACAAATTTGGAAGAATGTGGATGTCTCAATTATTAAAGCATAGATAAATAATGATAACAACATTTTGAAAGCGAATGTTATTGCGAAGAATACAAAAGAGAAACTTAAAAACAAAAAACTTTTTAAAAACAAATTCATGGTAGTTGGAAGACTTATAAGCTTCAAGCATTTTGCTTATTAACTAGATATTAGTTATTATATTTTTCAAGCAGGTTTGTAATTTCCATGTATGCATAATCGAATTTTCTAAAGTACTACAACTTTTCGTTTCTTAAACGAATGTTAAGCTTCACATTTCGTTTTAAATATTAATATTGCAATTTTGACTAAATAAATTTTCAYTTAAATTATTATTTAACTATTTTTCTATTAGATCTATGTTACAATACACCCAACTCTTTTTTTACACGGTATATACGTTCCTCAGAAATCCGTGTTAAAAGAACACGTGTAAAATAAAAGGTGTTTCTTATAGTAAAATTAGGGATATATTATATTCCATGTCATCTGAAAACCGTGTAAGATGAAATAAAGAACTATATGTACTTCGAAAAATTCGTGCAAGACATATTGAAAGCCATAAAATTTCAGATATGTATACAAATTGTATATTCATATGACATTTTATTGAGCATTAAAACTAAAAATTTTACATTTAATTATCTGTAGTAAGGGCAAAAAGTTTATTTTTAAAGCTTAACTAAAATTGTATAGATCAAATACATTTTCACTTATWAAGGTCGGAAAAGTTCACATCTAATTGATAGCACGAACACTTGGTAAAACATTGCGAGTTACTAATCTTTACACACTTTAATTAAGCAATATTTTATGTACTAAATATCATGTGAACAAAATGTGTAGGTAAGAGTTATCGAATAAGGGGATTTCCAAGTTACTAATATATATGTTAACTTTAAATCCGTGTAAAAAGAAACCGTGTAAAAAAGAGTTGGGTGTACTTCAAATAAAGATAGGATTATACRGACAACCAAAACAGAATCGCAACTCATATGAAAGGGTCTGTCCTGTACCCGTAGACGTATTGTGTTGCTATTTTGAGGAACTCAGAGAAAATGCTCCAAAGCTACCTTCTTAACATATTCCATATAGAGTATTTATTTATAGCCGCATGGCGTATCCAGTGTAAAATTTGGGAATGTAAAAGAGGCATTAATCTGTAAATACAGATTGAGCTAGTTTTTCCATAAGCAGTTCTAACCATAACATTTTATTTTTACCTGAAAAAATTTCGTTTGATTAAAACGTAATTATAACGATGAATATTAATTAATTATTTAACGCTGGAATTAAGATATATTAAAAACTTTCAACAATGTAGTATGATTTGTTTCAAAGAAGGTTTACATTGCATAGTAGTTCCGAAACTTGAGTTCATAAACTCAATTAATTCAATTTACAATTCCAATTGTAGTTTGTATAATATTTTCTATTTGACATGAATTTTTACACTTGGGGATAAAACCTCTTTTAAAAGACATTAGAATTGGTTATATTTTATATCTTTACTTCTGAATCTACTTTTCTGCACTCTTCGATATAGTATAACCTAATAGTATACCACATATCTATAGAGACTCAAAATAAAAGAATTAATAAGAAAACTTGCAGGTGCTACGAAATTGTATTAAAAATTAAGAACCAAATTTAATTTTTAATATTTGATGAGTAAGTGAAAAGATTACAGTCATGTTTGATAGTATCACTAGTTATCTCTAATGAGATATAATATACATATTGGGTTGAAAAATATATCCCTTCCCCTTTATGTCATTGAATTTCGCGGCTATGTATAAAGCGCTACAGAGCTCGTATCTGCCAATACTATACAGCTTTGAAAGGTCTTGATATAACCTACGCTATGCATGATTAGTTTGGATATTGCGTTCAACAGTTATAGACATGTAAACATGGAGTTCACTAACG